>NC_092508.1:87180818-87483848 GCF_047511675.1 Marmota flaviventris
AATAATAATAATAATAATAATAATAATAATAATAATATGATGATGATGATGATGATGATTTGGGAGTGCAGCTCAGGGTAAAGTGACCCTGAATTCTATCTCCAGTACAACAAAAGGAAGATGAAGAAGGAGGACGAGGAGGAGGAAGAAGAGGAGGGGGAGGGGATGAAGAAAAAAATGTTACTTTGTCAAGTTACCTCTATGAATATGAGGGAAGTGCAGCTTTGTGTTTCTCTAGGTTTAAGTGAGAAATGACCTTCTTTAGTTTTAATTGCGTATCATGTGGTTATTCCATGGGTGCACTTTTCTATTTTTTATCTCTAATAATTAGAGTCACCGACAATATGGTCTCTTTGGGATGGGATATTGTTTTAGTCAGCTTTTTTGCTACTGGGACTAAAGGATCTGACCAGGACTACTGTAAAGGAGGAAAAGTGTATTTGAGGGCTTAAGGTTTCAGAGGTCTGGCTCCATTCTTCCTGGCTTGAGATGAGGCTGAACATCATGGAGGAAGAGGTGGCAGCAGAAAGCAGTTCACATCATGGTGCCCAGGAGGTAGAGAGAGACTCCACTCTCCAGATACAAATATATACACCAAAGCCATGCCCCAATCCCCACCTCCTCCAGCCACACCCTACCACTTTAGTTAATCCCCTCAGGGGTTAATCCAGTCATTTCTCCTCCAAACATTCTTGCATTGTCTCACATGTGAGCTTTCAGGGGACACCTCAGATCCAAACTATGACAGGTGTATAAACAGATATGAGTGACTCATGCATCGATTCTTTAAAAAACAGTGCAACCTCACCTAGTGTGTGGGACCAAAAAACCCCAAAAGCAAAAAGGTAATGTGTGAGTCAACTTTTCATTGCTATGACCAAATTACCTGACGAGAGCAACTTAGAGGAGGAAAAGTTCAATTGGTGCTCACAATTTCAGAAGTCCACTCCATGGTCAGCTGACTTTATTGCTCTGGGTCTGATATGAGACTGAACATCATGGTGGAAGTGTGGGTCTGAGGAAAGATGTGAGCTCATGTTAGCTGGGAAACTGCATGGAAGACCAATGTCAGGGTCAAAATGTAAACCCCAAAGACAGGACTCCAGAGACCTACTTCCTCCAGCCACACTGTATCTGCCTACAGTTATCACCTAGTACAGTAATTCTTTCAAATTATTGATCCTGGAAGTATATTATCCCACGTTTCGATTACAGCTCTCATAATCTAATCATTTAATTTCTGATCATGGCTTCATTGTCTCCCGAGTTTTAGGGGGACACTCATATTCAAACCATAAAAGCTATTTTTTTTTAGCACAGTGGTATTTTACTGTGCTATTCATGTAAGCTATTTTTTATAAAATTTTATTTCTGAAAGCTATATTATAGGAAGATCCTAAAACAATCATATTTCTTTGGAAATAGTACTACATACAGATGTTATGCTTTTCCTTAAAATTGTGTTCTCATGGTGGCTACAGAACTAACAATTATCATAAAGTTAAAACATTATAAATATAAATATATATATATATATATATATATATATATATATATATATACACACACACACACACACAAATAATTGTTTCAATACAAGGTATATGTGTTCATAATCATATTATTCCAAACTTACAGATATCCTAAAGATCAGAGTTCATGATTCTAATTTTAAACGGAGAGAATTTAAACCCAAATTTATTGTCTAACATCAAATATCAGGTTATTGATAAATACAAGAGTAAATTCTAAGTCTCTGCACTCCAAGTCTAATTGTATTTCATTTATTTACTTTAACCCGCCTAACAAAAATCTGAAAACTGAAGTTATTTATAGATGAGTTGGTACCTCTGAAGCTGGGTCATGTCTGGCAACTGTTCTATTAGGTAGTGCAACTGAACAGCTCAGATACTTTGGAACATTTTTATGTATAGCAGATTAAGATAATTGTTTTGTAGGAAATAGGTAACAACTGACAGATATAAGCAAGATACCTCAAATAATGAAGATTTGATACTTCTTTCCAGATTCTTCTAGAAAGGGAGGGTAAAGTAAGGGTTTAATGTATATTTTTCACTGGAGTACATATAATTAAGGGTTTGCAAAACTGCATTTCTACTTTTTAAAGTTACCTAACACAACAAATACTTATGGAATATTTCCCAAAGGATTTGGTTTAATTTTAGGGATAAAAATCCATGATTAATTATTCAATATTCACTTTGCCTTTAGGGAAAAATAATCATTTGAAGAAACTATAGTGAGCCCAAAATGTAGCTGCTTTTCAGACTTTGGTTTGGAAAATCTCTAAAGTCTCTTGTTCTTCTGACCTACCACTGACTTATTGTAATATTCTTAACACTTAAAGCAGAAACAAGGGAAGCAATATTTTTTTACTTTACCTTCAAAAAAGTCCATATGCATTTGTTTAGCTATATGTATAAACTGAGATCCATTCTTCATCACCTCTTTTCAGAGAATCTCTGTGGGCAATATTAATGACCTTTAAATCAAGAAGGTTTGTGTAAAAAATCCTATGCCAAGGTTTAAAGTGGTTATATATTCACCTAAAGACGTATCAATCATCAAATGATATGAAAAATTTCACATGGATTAATCTACGGCAGATTTGTACAATGAAGATACGTGAATACATGGAGTATCCATAGAACTGCAGGTGAAAGAAGCCTATATTTCAAATATACATTCTAGGAAAGAGTCCTGTAAGTGTGGAAGCCACAAAATTAATCCAGGTGGTGAAGAAAAAATTCTGTGATATGAAGCTGGTTCTTAAGAGGAACAGCTTTCCTGAGTATGGGTCAAAGAAAGATAAGGGGCTTATTTAGTGTCCAGAAATTTTTGAACAGGTAATTTTTAAAAAGCTCTATAGTCAGCTTTCTGGTTTGTTAACAATCTTTGCAGCGAACTGTGGATTTTAAGGACATTTTCACTGGAGCCACAATTCTGGGAACTATTTCTACCTGCAAAATTTCCTCATATTATTTTTTTTCTTTTCCTGTTTTTACCCCTCTGTAAGATGGAGATAATGAAAATAGCTATTTCTATTCTGTGGAGCAGTGGTAAGGATTCAAAATGCCATTGCATATGAAATATTTAAAACAAAACCCTAATCCATCTTTACCAGTTTTTTACTCTTACTTGATGATGGTATCTTGGGTGTGTGATATTTTGCAAACATTTGAAGTCTAGAAATGGAAGAACTTAGTTGCTTTTGAAACTAGTGGACTTTGGGATGGTTGAAGATAAAGTAACATAAGCATACTGAATCTTAGAAAACAATACAAGGAGGAGAGTAAAAAAATTTCTTAAATAAATAATAAAATACTTGAATTCATGGTTTATAGTAATTGAAAATGCCCAAAAGAATTTCATTAATAATGCAAGAATGTCTTCCCATTACCACTGTAATGTTTTACTATTGGCAGTTTCCAAAAAAGAAAAATTAATAAGAAAAATAATTTGGCAAAAAAGTAATTGAAATAATAGAATTGTTATGGTTTTAAGGTTACATAATTTTCTTAAAAAAAATCCAAAATGTGTTGGACAAAATGTGATTAAAGAGTAAATTTTAAAAATCTGTTAATAAAAGGAAAATATGCAAATGTTTACATATATATCAATTGTAGCAGAAAAATGCTCTATGTAAAAGGATACAATTTAAAATTGTGAGAAAATTTATACTATATTTTTAAAAAATACAAGATGCCTGTAGCAGTGGCACACCCCTGTAATCCCAGTAGCTCAGGAGGCTAAGGTAGGAGGACCACAAGTTCAAAGCCAGCCTCAGCAAAAGTGAGGAGCTAAGCTACTCAGTGAAACCCTGTTGTTAAATAAAATACAAAATAGAGCTGGAGATGTGGCTCAGTGATTGATTGCCCCTGAGTTCAATGCCCAGTATGCCCCCTCCCAAAATAAAAACTACAAGAAGATATGTGGGAGCCTCAAAAAAAAAAAAAAAAAAAAACTCTATAAAATTTTACCAAGACACAAGAGAAAACTCACATAAATCAAATGCCTGAGTGAATATAAAAGTCTGAATTCTGTTTTTGATAATTATAAATTCAATATAACACTTACTTTAAAAATTCAATATTTTTCTAGAATTTGAAAATTGATCCTTTGTCAACTTTAGAAACTGAAATTCAAAATATTCATAAAATGATGATAAATTGATAGTAAAAATTAAATAATTATATAATATGAAAGCATCCTATAAATTTTTAGCAATCAGACTTGTAACATGTACATAGAAATAAACAATCAGCAAAATAATAAAGAGTCAAGAAACATTCATGAAAAGAAAAGTGACTTTCAAAATGTATGTGGAAATTATAAATGATTTTGATATACAGTGATTGCATATTCTTTATGGGAAACCACTAGCTATTCAATTTATATCATATGCAAAAATACACAAAAATTAACTCCTATAAAGATTAAAGAACTAAAGTTAAAAAAAAATGTTTATAAATGGACAAATACAGAAGAATAATTTTATATCATTGTGGTTGAGAAGAATTTCCTAAGTTATACAATAAATTAACCAGAAAGTGAAAGCCTAACAGACTTGGCTACATGAAAGTTGAAATTTCTGAGGAAAATTTCATGAAGAGGAATAAGGCTAAGCAATGAAAAATTAAAAAAAAAAAAACAGAATAAATAACACAGTAGGGATAAATATGCTTAACATCTATATGCACATTATGAAATGTAAAAAAAAAAACCTATTTACAAAAAAACTGGGCAAAAATTATAATAAGCAGAAGCACTGAAAGTGGCCAAAAATGGAAAGATGTTCAACTTCTACATAAAAATTATAAAAAGGCAACCTCAGTATTAATGCAAATTAAAAGCAAAATATGTAACATTTTATGCATCCACTTGAAAATAATTTTTAATTTAGTTTTGGTAGGATTTAGAAATAGATGGAATGTAAATCAGTTTTTCGTTTATAAATGGCAGTGTGGTGATATCTAGCAATACTTGAAATTTGCATGCTCTGTTTCTTCTATTTCACTGATCTGAAGTCATGTTCACACATGTGTAAAAAGAGTAATTGCTACACTTTTATAACAGCTCAAAATTGAGTAGAATTTTGAATAAATTTTTGTGCATAAATATAATAGCAGATACTATAAATGACACAAAGTGAAGTTCTGTGTTCATATTAGTACAATTATGGTAGTAATTATCATTATTGGTATCTGTGTTGAATATTTTCCTTTTCTTCTCTGGATCCTCACTCCACTCATCCCCATCCACTCTGGGTCTGGGAAGTTAATGGCACTGTTGAAAACCTCCACAAACTTTCTTGATGTTTGCTTTTGTTTAGGTCTCACTAGTAAGTAATCCAAAGCATGAATTCAAATAAGGTGTTGTTCAGTTATCTTTTTTGCTTCTGTAACCAAAAGACTTGACAAGAACAATATTAGAAGAGGGAAGAGTTATTTGGTGCTCAGTTTCAGCAGGCACAGTCCATAGACAGGTGGCTCCTTTGCTCTGGAACTCAGGTGAGGTAGAACCTCATGGTGGAAGAGTGTGGAGAACAAAAGCAGATCAGGACATGGTCACCAGGAAGCAAAGAGACCTCTCACAGGGGGCAAAATATATACCCCTAAAGCATGGCCCCAATGACCTACCTCCTCTATCCATACCCAATTTGTCCATGGTTTTGACTCAGTTAATCCATTAAATGGGATTAATTGACAGATTAGCTTAAAGCTATGGTAACTGATTATTTCACCTCTAAACTTCCTTGAATTGTCTACAACATGAACTTTTGGGGAACAACTCATATCTAAACCAAAACAGCTGGGATGTTTATTATACTGACTCCCTCTATCCCACGTTGAGGTAGGTTAGATACTTCTCTCTAATGTCACAGTTTCAGTCAGGTCTTCTCTCTGGATTGTGGTAACCATTCCTATAACTTCCTTAGGGATTGAGGTGGTAAAGGTCTATGTTATTGTGACCTATAATATTATGTACTATCCCTTATTCATTTTCTTAAGCATCATCCAAATCTTTATATTCTCTATTGTGAACCCTTTTCAAATCGCTCAGTTAAAGTTAATCAGTATTTATTACCAGTACCCTTCTAACAATTTATTCTACAATAGTTCACTCTTTAATGATGTCTGCAGTGTCCTGAATGTTTGTGTCTACTTTAAATTCCTAGTTCGGAATAATAACTCCTAATGTGAAGGTATCAGCAGATGGGACTTTACGAAGAAATTAGGTCATGAGGGTGGAGTCCAGTGGAGTGCTCCCTCATGAATGAGATTAGTGCCCTTATAACAGAAATCCCAGAGAGCTTTCTTACACTCTTTCTGCTGTGTGATGATTTAACAAGCAATGGCTTTATGCTACCTGGAAGAGGATCCTCACAAGATCTCAACCATGCTGGTTCCTTGGTTTCTGATATCAGACTTGCAGCCTCTAGACCTATGAGAAATAATTTTCTATTGATTTTAATCTCCCAGTCTCCAATAGTTTGTAGTAGCACTCTGAAATGCCTAAGACACCAGCAATTTTTTTTTTTACCTACTACCCTATAGCTTCTTGTTAAGAAAAGATAACCCCTTTCCTAAACAATAATTAATTCTGATTACTCTGAGTTAAATACAGTAATTCTATTATTGTAGAAGAAGTTGGTTCAGGAGTGGTTAGGCATTTGAAAGGTCTTATGAACTTAAAAATAGAAGACATAAAAGAAGGGTCAGTTTTCTGGTGGACATTGCCAGGTCACTGTAATATCTGGCAGCTCTGGTTTCATCATTACTGCAGCTGGCTTGTGGACTGCACCATGATACTGATGTGGCACAGCAGACGGGAAAACAACCTGAACTTTTAAGCATGTGTGTGAGCAGACAAATTTATTAATCTTATAGGGTTGCCTTCTTTTATTCATCTTCTTCTCTGAGATGATATATTTAACTTTACCCTTCAACTCATATTGAGTAGGTTTTCTCTTAGTTGTAATTGAAGACATAGGCACTAGCATAAATAGTATTGAACACTGGAAAGTACCAAGGAAATGGAGTAATATGGATTTCATTGTGTAAATATGTTAAATAATAATTTACATTATTATTTAATATTAAATTATATTATACATTCAAATAATTATTATTTATAATAATTTATTTCCAAAATAAAATAAAATATATAAAATATAAAATGAAAAAATGTATAAACATTTTCATTAGATATACTTTTTATAAATATGATTCATATAGGTACGTGTGACTGATGTAACCTAACTAAACATGTATACCTATTATATAATATATAAAAAGAACTGAACTCAATTTTACTTCACACTACATATGCTTCTGAATCTAATCATAAACCCTCTTTCCCTTCTTTTTAATGTAATACTTGGCAGACCCTATAATTCTGAGCACCCCAGGTAGCCATGGATAATCCATGTCTCCTATGTTAGAATATCTAGTCTAACCCAATAGCAAATCCTCAGTCTTTTATTAAATTTAAGTATTTTTCTCTATCCCACTTGAGATTTGCTTAAATTTAGAAACTTACAGTAGGTAAGGTGAACATTTAAGTCCTCTTTACTTTTCCAGCACATTGATTTACTGCCCTCCTCCTCTACTGCCCTTGGCTATTGTCGATTTACAAGAGGGAGAGAAGGTAAGGAGAAGAGAAAGCCTAATTTGTTAGAAGGGTGTAGGCTGGCACTGGGACTTTGTGAATCATATGAACAAATACCAATTAATTTTCCCACTAGGCTTATATATGTTTCTAGAGGATTCCCTCTGGTGAGGGTCTCAGGTTGAAGCTCTTGTTAAGGGCAATGCCACCCCTGCCTCATCAATTATATATTTCCTCAATCACTAAATTCCTGAGTTCCATTCTTTTTATTGGTCACATCATGCATTAACAAGTATATTTAGAAGGAATTTGGTCAACATTTTTCATGTCCTCCTTCCTACATTAGGGTATACATGTGGCATGTGCACATCTTTTCTCACTTCCTTGTGTATAATAAATGTCTCTTTCTCTTTCTCTCAAGCAATTCTAATTAAGATTCAGGCTTTAAAATTTCTATGTGTTGAATTCTACATGTTGATTTTCTCAAACTCCAATGAAGCCAAGTTCTTCAAATGCTTATCTCAACTGCAGTCAGTAACCAGTCTACCATTTTCCTCCAAATGCAGCGTTCTTTGGTAGATAAGGGAGATTGGTTCCAGGATGCCCTGTGGAAAACAAAAACAGGGATGATTTTGATCCTTTAACAAAATGGCATAATTTTTCATATAATTACACACATTATTTTGTATACTTTAAATTGAGCCCTGATTACTTATAATATTTAATAAAATGTCAGTGCTATGTGAATAGTTGTTAAACTGTGTGGTTTAACGTATAATGACAAGAAAAAATGTTGTATGCATACAGCATTCAGGATGTATTTTTAAAGACTATTTTCAATTCATGGTTGGTTGAATCCATGGGTTAAATCCATGGATATGGAGAGCTGAATGTATATAAAAGAATGCTAATTGTTTGATTTGTTCCTAAAGGAATTGGAGAATGAGAATTTCTTTTTTTTAATTTTTTATTGTTGGTTGTTCAAAACATTACATAGTTCTTGATATATCATATTTCACACTTTGATTCAAGTGGGTTATGAACTCCCATTTTTACCCCATATACAGATTGCAGAATCACATCAGTTACACATCCATTGATTTAGAAGGACATTTGGTGTGCTTGACATGTTCCCCCATTCTCTTCTCTTGAGGAAAGAGAGCATATAACTTGCCACCTGAGAACAAGTCAATGATTTAATTGACATAGCCACAAACTTTGCTAATGGCCTAACAGTTTAAATTGTTCTATTGTCACCCCATGGAATAAGCTTTGAGACAACTGTGACTCAATCTTCAGTTAAAATTTAAGATTTGAAAAATTCCATTTTAACACATTCTGAGTATTAAATATACAAATGCATACTGAAAGGAGTAAGGATATACCAAAATGGTAAAGAGGTTAATTTATGAAAGGAAAGTTTACAGGATGGTGAGTAGGTAAAAAGTAGGAGGAAAATTTTAATATTTACATTATACACTTCCCTGTGTTTCTGATATTTTTGCTTGTTTGTTTGCTGTGCCGCTGATCAAATTCAGGGCCTCTTGCATGTTAGGTAAGCATTCGACCACTGAGCTAATCCTGAGTCCCCAGAGTTTTAAAATGAGTATTAATGTATCATTTACAAACCTTTAAACAACAATAACAAGTTAAAAATGTGAGAGTAAGTAGATCATAGAAACCAAAATCATTGTTAAATTCATTAGATAAATAATGATGCCTAGTAATGGAAATTTTGTATTTCTGTTTTGCTGAATGCGTATACCTATGGTTTTGATATATAGGAACTTTAATAAATATATGACAAATGTAGAAACAGAAGTGAAAAAGACATAGCCAGAGCGTCAATTCAGGGACTTAGGATATATCATGCTTTAGACAGGTTGAGGGCAATTGCCACACTAGTTAGATGAAGAACTTATTCCCTCTAGGAGCCAGTGCAGGGAAGGGGGACATAAGTCTTCTATTCCCAACCCTGTGAGATTCATGTGGAATTAAAGTTGGTTTCCTTGAGAAATGAAAATGAACACATGACCTTGCTCCTTTGGCATATTTTATGTAGTTTTTGTGGCAGCCTGCATATGTAAAGAAACACTTTATCCTACCAGGAGCTCTTGCAGTAAAGGGGAAAATCTTCTGAATCTCTGAGGTTGTGTGTGTGGATTTGATTATAGCAGTATTTGCAAAAATGTCATTCTACTTCTGTTTTAAAGAAACGCAAAATATGCTGTGATACTTATTACATAAGG
The DNA here is from genome assembly GCF_047511675.1 of Marmota flaviventris. Taxonomy (NCBI): domain Eukaryota; kingdom Metazoa; phylum Chordata; class Mammalia; order Rodentia; family Sciuridae; genus Marmota; species Marmota flaviventris. Next base: position 87,190,700 of record NC_092508.1, read on the forward strand.
AGTTTCTACCTGCCAAATATTAGTATATGTAAAAATATAACCATCATGAATTTAAACCATATAAAACTAATCCAATCACGAGTGTTAAACATATTATTGACTATATTTCTGTTTGACCTCTTAGAATTTACAAGGACCCGCAGAGATAATTTTAAAATCTACTATTTAAAAAAAGACCAGAAAATTTGCATTGTTATAATGCAAGCTGAAATATTCAGAATCATTCTTCTGAAAGCTTATTTGAATAATAATCACTATAATAATATAAATGTTTAAAAGCAATGCTGAAGATTATAATTGTGATGAATTAGAGAAAGCCAGTTATCTCTCAGCATGTATGGATGTCTATCATAGTCTTTCCCTCAACCCCCTTTTCTACTCTCCCCTCTTCAAGTTTAAAGACAGAATGGAAGGAAATAATGGTTTGTATGTCCTATAAGACCACAAAGTATGACCAGGATCATAGCACAGAGTCAGAAGGAGCAGTCTTTGTCCTTTGCTGTGATGAAGGATGGGGGATGGACACATCATGAGCTAATTGGACTCAAAATTTTTACACCGGCTTGTTGGAGCCCTTTTCTTAATCATTGCTACAGGGTCGCTGACTATGTGGGACTCTGCTATAGAAAACAGCAGACAAGTAAGAAAAGGCCTGAAAAGTGAAGAATAACTGTTAATTAGACAGCACTGAATGAACCAGCAGTGAAAGCAGAGGTAGCAGTGAAAGCGTAGGACTGCCATACCTTGAGGAGAAATTTGACCGATGCAATAACAGACACATTAGTGACAGCCAAGACTGTCTGCAAAGGAGAATTTTCTTAAGGTTGAGACTTTATTCTTGCCTCAAAGAGACTTACATAGCAAAGGGGTTTGTCATTCACCTACTGCTGTCACAAATGTAACAAGTGCATTGAAACTTTATACTGAACTTTACAGATGTTTGCAAAGCATTTATGTGGCTTTTAAAGGTAGATGTGCTCCACCTGACTTACATAAATACTCTTAATTGAATAGAGCTTCTCAACCATTTTTTCTCCTTTCAATGTCTTTGAGTTTGCAAATATTACCTCTGAAATGTAAATGGAACTTTCTTGTTCTCTTACTATGACACCAATTCTCAATTCTCTTATTGAAACAAAATAAAATTATCCTGCAAGGCAGTTGAGGTTCTGAATTTGAGATCCTAGGAATCCTTTGTGTTCTAAAAAATTTGACACAAAAGTCTGGGAAGTAAAAGGAACAATGCAAACTTATTTAATACATACAATCCCCAGGCATTTTGGCATTTGTAATAGGATTTTTTTGGCATAAAATCTTACATAACTGTGAAGAAACAGTAGTGTTTCAATTGTAGTCTTAAATCATCAGCAAGAAACTACAATATAGTACTTCCAATTCTAAAGAAAAATTTGCTAGTGATTACACTTTTTATAGTTGAGCTTCTTATACATGATTTTCCTCACTTGTAAAAAAAAAATGTGGTAGTAACCATCTTGTATTTTAACAAAAGTAGAAGGAAATAGATCTATTTGCATTGCATTGCATTGTATTAGGTTTGAAAAGTGACTCTTCAAACTTCAGAGATTTTGTTTACCAAGATAGTTTCAATACTTGGCAATAGCTTCCGTTGTTTACATGAGTGAAATATATGAGATTGCTATGCTCCATACATATAATGACACAATTGCCCTAAAAGGACTCTATCTCTTTTCTGTGCTTCTAGTTTAAATGGATGACCAGTGGATATTTTTAAATGGGTGCAACTCTACTCATATTGTAAAGTCTTTTCCTGAGAGGAATAAGATCTTGCTAATAAAGTTTGGATGGCCAGACAGAATTAAAAAAAAAAAAAAAACTGCTTTCTTGGAAATCCAGGCATCCAAATATTTCTAAACATTCTGCAGAAAATAGAGCTGAGAATATATAATATCTAATTTAATCATATGCTTTCCAAATGTAGAAAAATTACATTTGCAAACCTTGGAATACAAATCTAGCTCCAATATGGGAGACAACATTGATATTAGCAAAAATATTAAAATCATTTGATTAGTGAAGAACGGAAGAGCACTACTCAGGGATTTTGAACAGAAATTTACCTAAATTATTTTAAGGAGGATGTACTTAAGCTTCAATAATAATGATCATAACAATGATAATAGTATTTGAAATACCAAAGGCTTGTTATGTCCACAGAGGGTGAGGGATACTTTACAAACATCTCATTTATTATGCAGACCAATTTTATGAAATAGGTACTTTTATTCTCAATTTTCAGGTAAGTGAAGGTTCCTGTTCTAAAGTCATACGACTGGTGAATCTAAAGTTGAAATTTGAATATCATTCCTTCTGATTCCATAAGTTGTACACTTGGCAATTGTTTTCATACTGTAATGTTGGTGATTCACTACCACAAATATAATGGTGTAAAATGACAATACTCACTTATTATTATGGTTTGGATGTGAGGTATTCCCCAAAAGCTCATGTGTGAGATAATGCAAGAAAGCTCAAAAGATAAATGATTGGGTTTTAAGAGTCTTAACCCAATCAGTGCTTTAATCCTCTAATAGGTATTCACTGAGTGGTAACTGAAGTGGAAGGGTGTGGGTGGAGAAGGTGGAAATTGGGGAGTGGCTTTGGGTGTATATATATAAATATATTTTTAATTTGTTATAGATGACAGCAGAATGCATTACAATTCATATTATACATATAGAGCAAAATTTTTCATATCTCTGGTTGTACACAAAGAACAGCCACACTATTTGTGTCTTCATATTTGTATCTAGTGAGTGGAGTCTCTTTGTTTCCTGATCACCAGGATGTGAGCTGCTTCCCTCCCACACACTCTCCTGCCAGATGTTCAGCCTCACCTCAAGCCCTGAGGAATGGAGCCTGCCTTCTATGGACTAAGACCTCTGAAACTGTGAGTCTTCAAATAAACTCTTCCTCTTCTATAATAGCTCTGGTCATGTCCTTTAGTCACAGGAGAGAAAAAGCTGACTAAAACACTTATTAATATCAACATTCATGGTTCTGGGGATTGAGTTGGGGGGCGGGAAGGGTGTGGTTCTCTGTGGGTCTCTTTTTACGACTATAGTCAGCTGGAGTCTGAAACTGGAATCATCACAGAAGATTTCTCACTCTCAGGCTTGACTATTATCTCGGACATGTGGTCTTTTCATAAAACTCAAGCTTTCTCTGAGCTTGGAGGAATGGTTCTAAGGTTGAGTGTCTCAAAAGAGCTTGGGGGCAGTTTTATTGTCTTTTCTAAGCTAGCATCCCTTCCGTAGTATTGCATATGTTATAAGTGACTCACTAAGGCCAGCAGACTGTCAAATGAAATAAAATTTGTGGATTTTTTAATTATTACTGTTACTCTATATTTCAAATTGTGTTAAAACATATATTAAACACAATATAAAATATATCATCTTAACAATATTTAATTCAGTGGCATTAAGTAAATTCATATTGTTTTACAATAATCACAACCATGCATGTCCAGAACATTTTTTTATCCTCCAAAACAAATTCCATATTCATTAAAAAGTAAAAACCCATTTTTTCCAGTCCTGGAAAACACCATATTATCTCCTGACTCAATACAAATTAAATGCTTATCAATATTTTTTGCTATACTGGCTATTGAGCCCAGGGTTTTGCACTTAAGCTCTCTTCCCCAGAGCTACATCTAGAGCCCTTTTAATGCTTTTGAGATGGGGTCTCACTAAAGTGCCAACTGCAGCCTCAAACTTGTGATTCTCCTCACTCAACCTTCCAAGTAGATGGGATTACAGATGTGTGCTACCAGGCCTGGTAAATGAGGTCTCACACTTCTTGGTTTCAAAACATGTTGCAAAGCTACCGTCTTTGACTAGAATTTCCAATACTGTGCGCCACAGAAGGCACAAGTGAGCACCTCATCTTCCTCCTTATCTTAGGGAACTCCTAGACTTCCACCACTGAGGGAAATGTTAGATGTGGTGAGTATCTTTAAAATCACCATAGCAATTCTAATATTTAATAATTTAATATTAATTTTTTGATATTTAATTTTAATATTTTGTTTAATTAACATGATTCTTTATGCTAAAAATTTATTATTTTTAAAATTTTCTCAGGGCATGAGCAACTATAACTATTGCTGGTTATGTAACAAATAAAAGACAAAGACATCAGTCAAAGCAACCCAAGGAAACAGCAAAAACAGTAGCCACTCTATCAGAAATAGAAATTTAAAATTAAAGTAACCACTATTATGTTCATGGCACATTGACTTATTTGTAATTATTTTTAATTCTTTAAAAACTAAAACTACCTTCCTAAAATGAGGACAGAAATTTAAGATTACTCATTAAAATATATTTTATGTATGTCAGTGTTGATATTTAAAATAAATAAGGGCCAGGCATGGTGACACAGACTTGTAGTCCCAGAGGCTCCAGAGTCTGAGGCAGGAGGATCACAAGTTCAATGCCAGCCTCAGCCCCAGTAAGGCCCTAAGTAGTTTATCAAGACCCTGTCTCAAAAGGAAAAAATAGAAAAGATGGGAATTTTACTCAGTGGTTATGTGTCCCTGGGTTCATTCCTGGGACCAATAAACACACAAATAAGTTAATTAATTATATGAATAAGGAACAGATAGATTATTTTATACAATATGTTGATAAAATTAGATATATTTCAAAAAAATTAATTACAATATTTAACTGACACTGTTCCCAAATCCGTTCCAAGCAAACTAAATAATTAAACAGGAAAAACAAGGCCATTAAAATACAAAAAGGATATAAGAAGTTTTTATATCGTTAGGGTACAGAAGACCTTTGAAAGAATGATATAACAGCAAAGATTGACATACATGACAACCTTAAAGTTAAAATTTTTGATGAAAGTGACACAAAATCAAAAGGCAAAAGGAGGGAAATTGCCACATACACGAACAAGACATTATCTAAAATGAATAAAGAAATTCTGACAACAAAAAAGAAAAATTCCACACACAATCCCAAAATTTAAAAATTTCAAATAAAATAAGCAAATAGTTCATTAAAAAGAAAAACAACATATAATCAAAGGATGCTTAAAATAGTTTGACCCAACTACAAATCACAAGAACTCAATGATATTTATTTCCCTACTGAGTAGCCCATTATTGAAAGGTTTGGTGATCTGCAGAGTCTGAAATGTGCTGGCTACTTGACCTTTTTCTCTGACCTCCATCTCCAGAAAGCAGAGCTTTCTCTGCTCTGCCCTTCAGTGTAGGAACACTGTCTTTCAAAGATGGAATCACCCAGATACTCATGGCATTTGCTTTCCAACTGAATTTGAGAAAGCAATGAACTGGTAGGAGACTGAAGTTTGGACAGAAGGAATAAATGAGATTATTTCTTCCCTTTTTATCTCCCTTAAGTAGTGACTTTGACTCCTCAGTTTTCCTGGCTCTACTTCCATCTGATAATTCTAGCCTCCTGGCTCTGGTAACACCTCCTCCTCCCACTACCCTCCACTGATGTCAGACCCAGTACAAAGCAGTCGGCAATGGTGCAGACAGTAAGAGGGACTTTGATGAGAATAGAAACAACATATTGAAGCCAATTAAAAGTATAGGAAGGATAGTAGAATGAAACAGACATTATTATTACTGTGTGTATACATGTGACTGCATGACCAATGTGATTCTGCAAACTGTGTACTCAGAAAAATGAGAAATTATATCCCATCTGATTCAAATATATGATATGTCAAGATCACTGTACTGTCATGTGTAACTAAGTAAAACAAAATTTAAAAAAGCATATTTGTTATTATAACTATGTGGTAACAATTCTAAACAATGTCAGTAGTATTCAATAGTCCCCCCAAGTAAGCCAAAGCCATATCTCTTAATGTGTACCCACCCCAATCTACAGCTTTATAAGCTACCAGTCCAGTTCTAGGGACAACAGCAGCAGTTTCTGTGGCTACTACCACACCTGGTTTTTTTTTCTCAACTCTTCCATTATGTGTGACACAAATGTGTTTTAGATATAGAGGCTTCTCTTTTCCCATCTGAACCCCGACTGAAACAGGAAACTGGTGTTCTCATTTGTTGTGGGTATTAGTTAAATGGGAATGATCTCTGTAGACATAAATTTGATAATATTGATACCAGCCCTCTGGTCTTCCTTCCACTGACTTTGAAGATAACACCTGAGAAATGCTGAGGCAAGTGTAGAAAACAAGTTTTATTTAAGAAAGGGACAGACACAGACTTCTCTGGAGAAAAGTAGGGCCAAGAGCTGTATGCCCTCAGAAGCGGGTATGTCTTGCTCTTTTATAGGTTCCCCAGAATGCTTCACCTTCTTTTGCCTTATGTACAAGTGCCTAAGAACAGGAGAAGCAGCACAGGGGGTAATCATTTCTGTCGGGGAAATGCTGTCAGATCCCAGAGGGGTTAGCAACCCTTTCAGCTGGGAAGTGTGATTCCCCCTAGAGGTTTGCTGTTAGCAACCCAGTGATAACCAGTCATCATCCTGTCTCCCATCATTCATTATCAACACTGACTGCCAGGCCCCCTGCCTCAGTTTGTTGAGGAATGTGACATTTCCTGTCTCCTCAGGCCAGGTAGGGGCTGCAGGCAGATTGTTTTTGGACAAAGAAAGCATGTAGAGAGTCAGTACAGTGGGCTCATGTTATAGAATTATTCTCTTAACCTCATGTTCCCACCATCCTAATCTATATGCCTCCTTAAAAAAAACATGAGATGGGGATCGGGGGGGGGGGGGTCAGCACAGTGGGCCCAATTTATAGAATTATTCTCTCTCTCTCTCTTTTTTTTTTTGAATTATTCTTTTAACCTCATGTTCCTACCTTTCTCATCTATTTGATCCCTTACAATATTTATCCAATTTTAAATGTGCATTTATTGGTTGTGGTGGTGAGGATGAATCAGAGGGGCTTATCTTTTCTAGCTGAAATTATTTTGTATAAGTAATTTGAATCACTTTCTAAGTAAAACAATATATTTCTAATTTGAAAAGAAAAGAAACCTCTAAGAATATTTTCACTGTTGTCACACTGAGGGAGGAAGTGTGCATCTCTGATTGTTGGGGTGTGTCTAGACAGTAGAAATTTTAAAAAATTAAAAATCTTAGTTAAAGACAAGCATGACTGGAATAAATTGAGAAAAAGTAGAGGGAGGAAAATAATCAATGGTGAGGGATGGACCTGCTGCTAGGATGCAATTAATTTCCAAGCAAAAGACATAATAAACTGGGGTATTACAAGGTATGTTATGAAACCTGCTGTGAAGAAACAGAAAATAATAATTGTGCTAGCTCTGAAGGAATCTATTCTGATTATCTCAGAAGTTTATGAAGCAAGCAAGCTTTCAGGGATCAGTCTTATGAATCTTCAGGAAGGCAATAAATTGGGTACCATGAATGTTATTGTGAAGCTGTGATGGATAATTCAAGGACAGATATGGTGTGCAGCATTGAGTGGTGTGAAACACCAGTTCCCACAGTACGTGACAGGGGTACCGGAGGAATACTATTATGTAATGGTCCTGCATAGACAGCACGTTCTGGCTGTAGACATACTAAGTAACAAGTCTGACATTGACCTTGAGCAAGACAATCTGAATGTGCCCACAGTACGTCAGACCTAAGTTTGAATCCATATTCTTTCTGGTAGTAAGGGTCTAAATATAGGACCCAAGCTATTTTTGTTTCTGTTGCAGATAGAAACTCTTACATCACATACTTATTATATGATGTGAGCTCTTACAATCGTCCGGTACACTATTATAAGTATTATTCAAATACTTGTATTTGAATAGGTTTACTGTCAACATTCACTCAGAAATTCAACCCAGGTAAATGAAACATCACAGTGTACAAGGCTCAGATACTCTAAAATATTATTTAATTTTAGTCATGGACTATAGAAAAATATTAAAAATTACAATGCAAGGAAAAATATTACAAAAATGCAATTGTTATAGAACTTTATATGAAAATATTTTATTTTTAAAATTCTTACTTCAGGAATAACATCACACTACATATCAGAACCCCAAAAACTGTGCTCCTTAAGGTTATAATCCTCAACAGAATATTGGATGTACTCAGAAATACCATGCCTGACAAGAATCAAAAGAGAGACAAAGAAAGCCTTCAGTGATGTTTAGAAAGACAGAGTGTGTCAAATACTTACATTTTGATGAACAACTTCGATCTATATGTTTGATAATCAGCATTCATGTACATGTGCTTGTATTTAAAAATAGGTTGGTTGTCATTTTGAAGTTTTCTCAATCAATTGTTGTCAAAAGTATGACTACTATTATGTTGGGTTCCACAAATATGTTTTCTTATAACTCAGAGAGATTGGAATCAAATAATGTAAATATTATGAATATATGGAGTGGTAGCAATAAAAATTTTCTTACATGATCCTCATATTATAATAAATCAAAGCAGTCATTTTAAATGAAATCAGTATATGTGGTGAAAAATCTGTACAAAATAACAACAGTTCATCCTACAAATAATGTTTGGGATTCTTATTATTAAAGGTAATTAGCAGCCTCCTATGATAGTTATTATATTTCAATAATAACACACAAAGCACTTATTGTGCACCAAGGACTATTCTAAGTATCTCACATAAGTTAATTCATCTCATCCTTTCAAGAATTCCATGAGATAATAATATTATTATTATTGCTGTTATTTTTATTCCTGTTGTACAGATGCAAAAGAAGTAGAGCATACATATTTCAACTTAATAATACTTAGAATTATCAATATTTGCTACTCTAGTTATCTGCTTAAGAATAGATTAAAATAATATAGCACAAAAAGCAAAATCGTGAGACATGGTGGTCTATTTCAAATGTTCTCTCCTTTCATTAATATATGAATTCAAAATGATGTTACTATAGCAACTCTACTAATGTGTTTGTGCTCTGCAAGGTTTTTCAAGATTCCTTTTATCAGAATGAGAAAGTTCCTATTAATTATTATTTTTTGAGAGATTTTAATTAATTTCTACATAGTTTTGCTGCATCTATTAAATTGATTACAAGTCTTTTCTCTTTTATTCTATTATTAAAATAAATTAGACTAATTTTCAGATTGGTTTAACATTTGCATTCCTAGGATAAATCCCACTCAGTTACTATGTACTACCCCCACCTTTTTTTTAAAGTTATACATGGACACAAATTCTTTATTTTGTTTATTTATTTTTATGTGGTGCCGAGGATTGAACCCAGTGCCTCACATGTGCAAGGCAAGCACTCTGCCACTGAGCCACAACCTCAGCCCATGTGTATTATTACTCTTTTTAAAAAATGTACAGTGTTGTATTTGATTTGCTAATATGTTGTTATTTATGTTCCTGCCCATGCTTATGAGAGATATTAGTAGTTCACAGATTTTTTCCTTATATAGTCTTTTTTTGGTTTGGGTAATTTTGCCTTATCAAATTCATTGGAAAGCATTCCTCTGCCTTTATATTTTCTGAAAAAATTTGGGTAGAATGTATAGGTCTTGGTTTATGTTTATTTTGATAATCTTTATCTTTCTATTGGAGTGAATAGTCCATTAACATGTATTATAATTATTGTAGTTGGACTTAAGTCTATAAATCTATTATTTCTTCTATTTAAATAAATATTTTTGTTAATTTAATTTATTAAATTATTTCTTATCATCTCTGATATTTCTCTCTGATCCCATTTCCTATCTTCTTTTAATAAATTTAAAATTACTTTTTTTTTATTTTAGGAGGCACCTGAGTTATTACTCTTAGGATTTTTAAATTTAATGTTAGAAGGATTATATCATCATTCTTACTGTTTTCTTCACTGACTACTTAGAGTTAATATTTTGACATTCTACATAAATGTAGAAACTTTTCAATCTAGGCCCATTTGACATGCTCTTGCCCTTCTTTATCTTGCTGTATTCATATGTACTATATACCCATATATTATAAAAGATAATTCAATATTTTATTTTAAATAACCATGTGAATCTTAAAGAAAATAGAAGCCATGCATTGTCCATATTTTCAATATTTTGAATATTCTTCACTTATTCAAAAATACCTAAGATTTCTTTGAAATCATTTTTCTTTTTTGCATTTAATAATTTATTTTTAGCATCTTTTCCTTTATGGAGCCTACTGAGGGCAAATTCTTCTCATTTTACTTTATGTAAAAAATGCTTTATTTTCATTACTGGAGAATATTTTTGCTGGAAATAGTACCCTTTTTCATTCAAGAATCAAGTCTCATCCTCTTTTATTCATTTCTTTGCAGTTTTATTAGAAAATTACAGTTATACACAGTAGTTATGTTTATTTTGACAATTATCATAAGAGCATGGGGTTTGATCTATTCCATTTCAGTCCCCCTTCCCCTGCCCCACTCTCTCTCCCTTCCTCCCTTCCTCTATTCTCTTTCTACTATTCTATTGGTTTTTCTTTAGCTCATATATTTATTTACTATTTTTGATTGGTGTTTTATGCATATACATTAAGATGGCATTCACTCTGGTATATTTATATAGGCATATTATATGATTTTGTTAAACTCATTCAGCATTTTCTCCCCTTTCACATTCCTTCTCCCTCCCCATCTCCTTCTTCTACTCCACTGATCTTCTCTTTATCTTTATGATATCTGACCCTGTACCTGCTTTTTTCTCTTATTTTTCTCTAACTTCTTCATATGAGAGAAAACATTCTACCCTTGACTTTTTAAATCTGGCTTAATTCACTTAGCACCAGGTTCTCCAGTTTCATTCATTTACTGGCAAATGCTATTATTTCATTCTTCTTTTTGACTGAGTAAAACTCCGTTGTGTATATATACTACATTTTCTTTTCTTTTCTTTTCTTTTTTTTTTCAAGTTGGTCGCTAGTAGCCTTGCCTTTATTTCCTTTGAAATTTGTAGGACACAAATGGAAGACATGTTAAGTATATCACATGTTATGCAGTTTTTGTATCTGAAGAGAAAAAAATTCTTTTTTTTAAATTTGTTATATTTATTTTATTTTATTTTTAAAAACATGATAGCAGAATGCATTACAATTCTTATTATACATATGGAATATGATTTTTCATATCTTTGTATATAGAGTATGTTCATGCCAATTCATGCCTTTATACATGTACTTTTTTGTTTTTGTTTTTTTTGCATTACAATTCTTCTTACACATATATACCACAACTTTTCATATCTGTTTGTATATAAAGTATGTTGACACCCAATTTGAGTCTTCATACATGTACTTTGGATAATGATATACATCACATTCCACCGCCCTTGCTAATTCCCTGCCCATTACCTTTCCCTCCCACTCCTCTTCCCTATCTAGAATTAATCTATTCTTCCCATGCTCCCCCTCCCTACCCCACTATGAGTCATCCTCCTTATATCAGAGAAAACTTTCAGCATTTATCTTTTGGGGATTGGCTAACTTCACTTAGCATTTATCTTTTCCAATGCCATCCATTTACCTGAAAATGCCATGATTTTATTCTCTTTTAATGCTGAGTAAAATTCCATTGTGTATATATGCCACATTTTTTTAATCTGTTTATCAACTGAAGGGCATCTAGATTGGCTCCACACTTTAGCTATTGTGAATTGTTCTGCTATAAACATTAATGTGGCTGTGTCCCTGTAGTATATTTAAGTCCTTTGGTATAACACATTTTCTTAATCCATTCATCTATTGATGGGCATCTGGGCTGGTTCCATAATTTGTGTATTTTGAATTATGCTGCTATAAACATGGATGTGACTGTATCACTATAGTATACTGATTTTCATTTACTTGGATAAAAATAGTGGTTCCATTCATAGTTTTTTGAGGATTCCTCACATTGCTTGGAAATAAAATTCTTTGTTCTCTTTTGTTGTTTTGCTTTTTCTTTTAGTCTTTTCAAGAGATTTTCTATTTTCTTCTGAACTTCATATTTTTTTGTTGAGCTGTCTGTTATGGTCTAATTTTTTTTTCCTATATATGCTAGAAATTTTCTCTGCGTACACAGAAGATTTCACTATTTATTTCTCTATCTTAGATTTCAGCAGTTTGACTCTTGTGTGTGTAAGTGTGAATTTTTTCAAGTTTGTTCTATTTATTTCAATAAGCTTCTTAAATCTATAAGTATATTTATATTTCCAAATTGGGGTAGTTTCCTTGTATTGTTTCTTCAATATCTTGTTTTCCCTCTTCTCTTGAGAAACAAGATGTTTTGATAATAACCTACAGGTCCTTGAGGCTTAATATATCTTTTCAATCTTTTTGCCCTCATCTTTTGACTGTATGGGTTCTATATGACTTCCTCCAATTTTACTTTTTCTTCTATTATATCCTTCTGCTATCAAGTCCAGCTAGGGAATTCTCACGTTAGATATTTCGTTTTGCTCTTCAAAAATTTACTTTAGATATTGCATTTGGTTCTTTTTCTATATTTTATTTTTTCTAGCACTTTCTCTTTCATTTCATGATGAGCATATTTTGCTTTATCTGAGCACTAGTGAGAGTTATATCAACTCCTCAACTGCAACATCCAGGCAATCTCAAGGTTAGCATGTGCTTACTGCCTAGTGTCTTGAGAATGAACTCTATGTTCTTGCTTTCTGTACGTTGAAGATGTCAATTGGACTCTGAACATTTTTAATATTATGGTGCATAGACTGTGTATTCCTCAATAATGCCAAAGAACTAAATGAGTTTTGTTTGTTAGGTCGGTAGTTTGCTTTTACAAAGCATACAGTGATGTCTGAAAGTACTGATCTCAGTTCAGTATTTTCAGCCATAGTTGAAGGTGCTTTCATTTATCTTCATGCAATGTTGGGGACAGATGTAAACTCAAACTACCTATATACTGTTTTTCTCTTCTTTGGTGCTTTCTTTTCTGGAATTTTCTTCTCAATCTCCAGGGGATGTTTATTACCTTGATCTCTCTGGATTTTTCAAGCACAACAGCCTATGTACTCTTTTATCAGAGTTTAGATGCCTGTATGTTGCAATCAAAGCCACAACTAGGCCACCCTCAGGGAATCAAAGACAAAACTGGAAAACTCATTTCATATCATTTTGCTTGTTCTCAGTTTTGACTGACAATATTTTGACATTAAAAATTTTTTCAGAGCACTCAGGCAGCTCGTCTTTCATGGATTTTGCTCAGAGTTTATTATTTATTTATGTGAGAACACATAATAGCTGATATTTATGGAATGATCTACTTCTCACTTCTTAACATTAGAAGCAAAATTCATATTCTGACTAAAATTTGTAATAGGAGTAAGAAAAAGTAGTGAAAAACAGCATATCCCATGATTCCACAGGAAAGCAACAGTAAGCGTTAGTAACAAATGTATAGGCAATTTGTTTTATCAGTCTACCAGGAAAATAATCAATTTCATTTACATGTCAAAGTATAATTTCATCCCTCACATGGTTTCTTCATGTAAACACAAGAAATAATGCCAACTTTACAATGTTCTCAGACTATGTTTGGAAATGAGAAAATAGATCTTATTGTCTGCAATTGGTCTTAAGGTTTGGGTCATTTTCCATGTTTATTCTTATTTTTCATAATGCAATTTCAATACTACTAATATGAGCATATGAAATCTGCAGTTATTTTAAAATCAGAAAACTAGTAAGTGAATAAAAACTAGCATCGTTAGAAAATCTTTTTTTTATCACTTGAAATTTTATTCTCCATATATTGCAAAAGAATTTTTGTTCTACCTTGGAATTTTTAAAAAAGCATACATTAATCATCTGTGTTGTCATGTTTTATGGTTACCACATTATTGTTTCCATGCTGAATACTGTCATCTCTTTAAAGATATTTTAAGCAGCAATTAAAACATAATACATGTAGCACTAATAATGCACATAACTCAATTGATGTAACGACAACATGAACAATGATGATTGATTTTAGGCTTGCCAAGTCAATGACAGCTACATTGTGACTGTTAGCTGGCCAGCTGTCAATTTTAAGCATCCTCTCAAACTCAGAGATTTTAAAATGTAAAAATGTGTATCTTAGTATAATAAAATATTGCTAAATATCTTAATCATTTTTTGTCCTAACAGAAAAATGAGTACACCATTTCACTTAAGTTATCTATTCCTCTAGATAAATATATTTCTGTGTGACATTTTTGTTGGATCATTTACATAGCATTTTGTTCTGTTCATTTCATGTTAAAATAAACAAATCATTATAAATTATTGTCACAGATTATATATTTTAAAAAATAAAATCCAAGATAAGAGAGTTGGCTATATTTATAAACCAAGAATAAATTAATTTGAATTTTATTTTATACTGCTATATGAACCCTCCCTGTATTCCAATGTATCATGTGTTTTAATATGTAGGGCTTTTGAAGTCTATTGAAAGTACGGCAGACAAAAGTCCTGAATCTTATCTTCTGTGTGCAGAAGTTTGTCTGTCATAGGAAATGAATAAAAACTTGGCAGTGAGGTCAACTTGGGGTACCCTTTAAATAGTAAAAACAATGTGATAGTATTTCCTTATGAGTGCTCTGAGTTCCACATAAGCAATCCCGAAGAGGCACACACTGGGAACACACTTCCATAGACTTCAATTTTTTTGAAGATGGGTTTTCAATAGATATGTATATTTCAGTTTTTCAAATGGTTTGTGGACACATGATCTATCCCCTAATGACCTCATCTCCCATTCCTCTTTCAGACCTTTTCCTTCACCAAATCCTTGCATTTCTACTTTTTTATGCTGTTTTGTTCCAACTGTATTTCTTCTTCATTAGTCCACAGTTCATGAATAAACTTTTCTCTTTATCTTGCTTAATGAAACTCTTTTTCATCTTTTAAAAATAAGTTAGGCAATCTACTCTAAGAAGATTCCCCTGATCTATGTTTCATTCTAATCTGAATTGTAATTAAAACTTTGAGGTGGTCTCTCTCTCTCTCTCTCTCTCTCTCTCTCTCTCTCATACACACACACACACACACACACACACACACACACACACACACACCTTTTCTTTTTATCTAAGTTGATCATGAATATAGGACAGTATGGAGACAGAGTTTCCTGGTTCTGTTTTGGTCAGCATAGGCTGCCATAACAAAATACCACAGACCAGGTGGCTTCAAAACAGAAAATGTCTTTCCTTATCATTCTAGAAACTGGGATGTCCAGAATCAAGGTGGCAGCTGCTTTGGTTTCTCCCTGGCTTCTTAATGACAACTGTTTTCTCAAGTGTTGTCTCACTGGGAGGATATAGAGAGAAGAGAGAGTGTGTATGAACATGTTTTTGGTATCTCTTCTTTTAAGGTCATTAATCCTATTATATCAGTGCCCAAATCTCATGACTTCATTTAATATTAATGACATCTACAAGACCCTGTCTCCAAACATAGCCATGCTGGAGGTTAAGGCTTCAACATACTAATTTATTGGGAACAAAAACATAATTCTGTAACATGATTATAAAGAAATCCCTTTAGAATCAGAGAACCACAGAGGTGAAGAATTATTTAACTAATATTACTCCTCACATACCCACTGATATTATAATTATTGTCATCATCATTATCATCATCATCTCCCTAATGTGTGGCAAAGAATAAGCTTTCATGGAGAAGCAGGCAATAGAGTCTCTATGAAATAGAAGCTAGGTGAGAATCTCTTCCTACTACTCAGTTGTGTATGTTTGTTACCTAAAAACAACAACAACAAAATAAATAAATAACTATTCTATAAATTTAAAAAAATGCAAATAACATCCAATTGTTTTGTAGTCATATAAAGCAACTCAGGGTCATGAGCAGTATTACAGCTTATGGCACATGTAGCATACTCATGGCCAACTGCTATGAACAGTGGAAGGAAGGAAGGACTGAGATTGCTTCCATTCCCTCAGATACCCCTACAATCCTTGGTGATTCCAAAATTCAGTTTCCTCCCCCACCTTCTCTCTCCCTACCTCCCTTTCAATATACACATAATCTGCATGTAATTTTCTGTTATCTTCAGTGTTTTCATTTTCCTTCTGCAAGATCCAATCTTTTCTGCCCACTAATATATAGGCGTGTTAAATGCCTTCTGCCATGGGGAATACCTGACTCTTAATGTTCCTGTTCATTTCCTTTTAAAAAGTCCCTTCAATCAGATTTCATCACTCACCCCATTGAGTAAGGTCTTCATTCTGGCAGGGCCCTAACCAATGCATTTTTCAATGTTCCTTTCACCTAAATTACAGAGTTTTTTTGCAAATGACATAATTAAAAACATACTTCATGGCCTGACACAGTCAATGATTTGATTAATAAGTATACCCCCCAATATTAAATTTTCAGTCCCAAGTATTTCTTTTTGTTATTGCTACAGATTCAGTCTACAAGGACTAGAATCACTTACGTGTCTATCAAGTAGAATTTCCAGAACTTTGTTCGGAAATGGGACAGAATGGAGAACAAGTGTTTCCTTTGTGAAGGGGAGATGTATTGTCAGTACAATAAATCAAACCTCCAATCAGCATGCCCTTTGTTTGTAAGGACTCTCTCACACAAACTTTCCT
The DNA here is from genome assembly GCF_047511675.1 of Marmota flaviventris. Taxonomy (NCBI): domain Eukaryota; kingdom Metazoa; phylum Chordata; class Mammalia; order Rodentia; family Sciuridae; genus Marmota; species Marmota flaviventris. The sequence goes on from NC_092508.1 coordinate 87,207,301, forward strand.
GAAGACCATTTGGGATTAAATAAAAAGTTGATAGAGTTTGTTGAGGAGTGATGAGCTGTGTTATATCTTGTACCAATAGAACATTGGATTTTCTAGCATATTAAGGCGAAACAGAGGAAATGAAGAGGGAACAACTAAATATTACAGGGAGAAGGAGAGATGAAAAACCAAATTACCAGAGCATGAATAGTGAGAGTAATGGGAGGATTAAAAATCTGACATGGGACATATTGTCTCTTGATCCTTTCATTTTGAAAAGTATGATTCTTTTTCATTCTTTCTGCTTCTCATTTATGTATAGGCCTGGATTGCTGAATTTAGGTCATGCCGTTTGCTCATATAAATGCTCCTAGCTTAATGGCTTTGGCTGAATATGCCTTCTTTCAGAGCAGCATCAACTGGAGAAAAAAGTACATGTAACAATGAGTGTCTATGAAAAAGTTGTTTATACCCTTTGAAATGAAGACATTGATGGAAAACTATAGTTCTCCGTATTCCTGAAAAGATATCCTTTTTTGTTTGTTTTGTTTTGAGGTCTGTAATGCCCACAGATACCTTCCTAGATGGACAGTGCTATTAGATTTAACGGGCATATTCAGCTACAGCTCACCTAGAAATGTTCTGTAGAAAATGATGTAAAATAGAGCTTACATTGGAAGAAACACATTTACCATTATAGAAAAAAAAAAATTACTCTTTATGTTTTGTCTGAGAAATACCAAGACAATAGTAAAATAAAGCAGTAAACATATTCTTTACTTACTCCCAGTATAGTGAGTGTAAGGGTGGCAGGATAGTTTGTAGATCAGGGATTGGCCCCCAAACTGGTAAATACCACAGCCTTGAGAACAGAGAGCCCATGGCATATGAGTCTTTCTTTCTATAGCAGAAGTAATTCATAACAGAGTCTGGAAAAAGTTTCATACAGTTGCAGAAGGGTTAGTTAACTCATTTGTTTTCATGGCACATGGAAAACTATGCCTATGAATATGAATTACAAAATAGTTTAGTGTTAAATCATGTAGTCTTTTTTCTCCCTTTCTCACCCCATCCCACTTTCTATTGTTTAAGAAGTGCCATAATATTCCATATGGTAAATCAGCTTTCAGGAACCAGAGAACACTTCCTCTAGCTAATTTACCACCTGTGCATTCATTGTCTCAGAGTATGCCTGGTTCTGGTGTCGCAGGCTTTGTGCCTGCCTTTCATGCAGCTCTGTAAAGGATCCATTCATCAAAATATCCCACCACAACATTGCAGCTTGTTTCTTAACAGAAAAAAAATTATTATCTCAAATATTCAGTATTCCTTTTGTCCTCACTAAAATAAAAGAATTTCTGATTCCAATATTCTGAAAAGCTAAATTAGCAATGTAACAGCTCAGCTGCATGAAGTGTAATATGCAATGAAATCGCTGTGTTAAAATAGAGATCTAATGATACCTTCATTAACTTGATCACTGAAACGGCTAACCCTTTTCCAACAGAACAGTTTCTATAGACACCACATGCTTATGATCAAAATCGTTTTTCTGAGTGTTTTGATCTTCCTTTGATTGCATCTTCCATCTTCATTCTGGTTGTAATTTACAATTAAACACAAGGAAAGTCAGTACATGGTAAAGTATACTTCATATCAGTTAACTATTCAAATAAATGGGTAATCTCCAAAAACCAGATTTTCCTAGTGGGTAAGTTGCAGATGACTGCCTAGAAAGATTCCAGTTTTTCTTTCTATTTCTGTTTTTGGAGGAGAGAAAGAGGAATGGGAATTTTATGCCACCAGGAACCTACCAAGTACTGCTGGAAGTATTTTTCATTTATTTTAGGTACTTACTAAACAGCCTAAATGCTCTACAAACTTAAACTGCTGTGATACTTTGTACCATTAAAATGAATACTAGATTATGCATAGACTTTCATACCCAAGCACAGTTGTACTTTTTTATTTATATATTGACTTGAAGCCATATAAACAATAACTTTGAGAAAGGAGTCTTTGAAATTAAAGGAAAATTTTTGAATGTAGAAATTGTCATTTTTTTTTTCTCTACAACATTCATAATTTTCTTGTTGTTGTTGCTTAGCATTTTCCCCCATATATTAAATAATAAAAACAAATTAAGTTACTAATGAGAAATCCTATAAAATTTTACTCTACTTTCTATAAGACTAGTTTTATGTATGAAATTTTATGCATATAATTTCTACATAAATTGTGGAACTAACTATAGCAAAGAACTAATGGAGTATGAAGCCATATGAGATGCTCATGAAAAAGGAAAATTCAGTAACATGAATCCATTTCTACCAAAACTCTTTATATTTTGTTCATCACAAAATTTTCTGTCAATTTTGAATTTTGTATGAAATTATATATATATATATATATATATATATATATATATATATATATATATATTATTTCTGAGTTTGCAGCAGCTCCTTAAATTTTGCACCTAAGGCAAGTGCCCTATGACTTGACTTCCCTTGTTGTAGTCATAGCCATGCAAAGAATGATTATGATCATTAAAATTATTACACTATACATAGATCCTATTTTATTCCAATTATTAACAACTAAGAAATACTATAAAATTTCATGACACATATTCAGTTTTGTTTGGACATTATGATATTGTCAGTTATTGTAGCTCAAAAGATCCCCAAATAATTTGTCTTATGTCCTCAGCAGAATTTATGTTGTAATGGTCATTTTATGTACTTTAGTAAACAATGTACTTTATAATTTGTGAAATGCAATGCTAACTACTTCAGTTGGTATACTTAGTAGTTGAGAATGGTTTACATTGAGTTATACTTTAATAACTTTTTTTGATACTGTGACACAATATACAATTCATTTGTGATATTTAAAGTGACAACCAGAACATTTCCATCCTCAAATGATATTTTGAGAAGCTGCGTATTTCATATTGGTGTGTTAATACTCTAAAAGTTTCTATGTAACAGATGAATGTGTTTAACTTTGATTAATTCAATTTTTCCCCAATCATTGACCCTAAAATCTGTTAGGATGCTTTTGATATATGAATTCTGTAAGTACATGGGATAACTCAGAATGTACTTTAGGAAATACACTTCTGAGTGAAATTAATACATACTATGTTGCTGTACAACAGTATTTATATTGTTTTCTCATGCTTTATATTATTAGAATTAAAATGTTTGTTTATTTGGCAATATTTTACATGTACATGACTTTAATTTACAGCTTTGAATACAAAAGAGGAGAGACCAAAATTATATCAAAGATGAAGTTAAATGCTATATCATCCTTAAGTTCTATATTAATTCAATAGAAGATGATTGCTTTTAAGAAGCACATTAACTATATTCTACTTTTATATATAAATATTTATTGGAATATTTATTACTTATATACTCATTTATTCAAATTTCTTTATTTTTCAACTTTCAAATATCTAAACATCCTTACATCTATCCTGTATTTTATCAGATGTTTTGAAAAAAAATCTCCCATGATTTCTCAAAATGTCCAGTTTTTCTTGTCTTAGTGCATATATCTCTTCCTCAAAGAAATGTCTTAGGGATGATTTGAGCTGTTATTTAAATGTTTCACATTATGAAGTCTCCCTCTTTACTAAATTATGAGTAATTTAAATATAAAAGTTGTGCTTTGTTCTTTGAATAAACCACAATAAGTGGCATATTGTAGGTAAATAGTAGGCACATTATTAGCATTTTCAAATTAATTAAAGTAAGCCAAATTATTGGATATTGTTACTTTTCTTTCATGAATATCCTTCATTATGAAATAATTTTGCCTTACTTTCTTTGAAAACTGCTTACTGAACAATTAACAAATGGTCAGGGGAATACAGTCAATCATAGCGGAAAGTATATGGACTTTGGTGCCAGATATCACAGGGTTCAAATTCCAGGATTTTTATATTCATAAATTTCAGGAAATTGAGAACTACTTTGATTATATACTTCTATAAAAAGGATATTTTCCATGGCTTTCTAAGAGGATTAAATGGCACAATATATTTGAAAGAGCCTAATATCTTCTGTCAGTTCAATTCTCAAAAAAATTCCTAATGAAGGGTGGCATAATATATCACCCCAAAATATGCCACTTTGGCATAAAGATTAATTTGAGCTAAAAGCACTTGAAAAACAGCAGATGCAAGAAGGGCATTCTAATCTGTGTTTTTCCTCCTGAAAAGAGTAGATAAAAGCTCCCATGTGAAGGATGCCCTCCCTGTATCCGGAGAAAAGAAACATTCTTCAACAAGGAGTCATAACGAAGAGAATTCTGTATAAACAGACCTTGTAAAAATAATTCTTATCTTCTTTTAGCTTCCCCACATAATTTAGTTTCTTTCCACAATCACCTCTCTCAGTTCTACCTAATACATAAGTAGGTAGGTTTTGCCAGTTCTTTAAGTTGTCATTTCCTTATGAGGGTTCCCTTGTTATGTAAAATTATATACATCTGTATGTTTCTCTTGTTAATCTGTTTTATGTCAATTTAATTCTCTAGCCCAGCCTGAAACCTTTAGTAGAGATCATTTTTTCCTCCTCTCACTAAGTACTTAATAGGAGCTTTGCATCTCAGCACACCATGTACATTATATACACAGGATTCCACCGAGGGTAAGCAAAAAGGATATTATTTTCACCTGATTCTTGGCTCCTGGGTAAAATCTCACTCAGATTCTATCATTTTTTTTCCTCAGACACGTTCTCAAAAATATATTTTTGTCATCATCTTTAATTTCACAAATGGTTCAGTTGCTAAAATATAGAGTCTAAAATAAAATCAGATCTTCAATCTTTAAGATCTTTTCCTCTCAGTCCTGCTGAGAGAGTGGATTGGTAGGATAAGTGAACCTTTCCTCCTGCCTCCCATCCTGGTGCAAACTATCTCTGACATCCTCAGTGTTTGAGGTTGTTTGGGAAATGAGAGGAAAGCTAAGACCAAGGAGGAGGACAGCAATTATTATGTTTACAAAGACCATAAGATGTTATGTTTACAGAAACCATTTCATAAAATCTTCTTTTACATAGTATGAATTTTATTGTTTTTTAACATTAAAAAACTTTCAGGGGCTGAAAGTTTGCTAAAATTTCATGATTTTCTTCATCACTTTCAAAACATGATGAAAGATGGGAAATCATTCTCTAAGATGATGTCATAGTATTGCTATAATCCTCTGGATTCACCAAAAAGAATGAGAGTGCAGTTCTGAGTAACAGTAAAATGTTCTACCTTATATGATGGGTACTACTCTCATTAGGCATTGGCTGGGTTTTCTAAACTGGCTCTTATTTTCATGGGAATAGTTTATACTTACCCGAGATTTCCTTGCTGAGAAGATCTCCCCTGCATAACCCCCTCACAAAGAGGATTAATTTTACCCTTGAACTTTGGGTACTTCTCAGCCTTCCTGTTGTATGGGGCTTTCAGTGACCCTGCAGTTATTCTTCATTACAGGATTCGAAATAGCATCAAGTTTGTTTTCCTCCAAAGGGCCATATTGGTCCATGAAAAATATCCACATATCTTCCTTTCATATCTGAAATCATAGTTTCGACAGCTACTAGTTTTACTACTTTTTAGGAGCTGCCACAACAATGAACCAGAGACCAGGCAGTTTAAACAATGATTTATCTCCTCACAGTGCCAGAGGCTGGAATTCTCACATCAAGGTTTTGACAGCTTTGGTTTGTCCTGAGTCCTCTCTCCTTGGTTTATAATGACTGTTGCCTTCTATTATTTTCAAATGGTTTCCCTCTGTGTGTCTGTCCTAATGTCCTTGAATAAGGACATCTATCATACTGAATTAGAGCCAGCTTTATTAATCTCACTTTGCCTTAATTATCTCTTTAAAGACCCCATTTCCAAATACAGTCTCATCTGAGGAAGTGACAGTGCAGTCAGCCTCTCCTCTCTCTCTCTCTCTCTCTCCCTTCTATTCTCTCTGGTTATCTCCACTGTTGGCTACATATTCACAGCCTATGCCTTTTACATTTCTCAGGTCACTGTAGAAACCTAGGTTCACTATCTTGCAAACACAAGGAGATATATACCAAGCTTTCTGAGTTGTCCCTTTGTATTCTCTCCTGTTTCACTAAAGGGGGAAAAGGAGAGGAATTCTATAACATGTCAACCATTTTATCCAAAGAAATTTTCTTTTCTGGCCTTGTTTCTTACCTGTCACCCTTTTTACAAGCTCTAGGTGGGTATTAAGTCAAGAATTGCAAAACTGGTTTTTGGAGCTCTCTGTAATAGGTTTAATATCATGGATTGAAATTATCTCACCAATTATTTTGTTATCAAACATTTCAGTACTTTGCTATCTTGAGAACAAAAGGTTAGATTTTAGTAAATAAATTTTATCATATTTAAAAATATTTGAGAAATATTTTATAGACTTTCCAAATCCTCTTTTTCTGCAGAACTTTGAACCTAATGTGTAGTGGGGGGTGGACAGCAATTGTTATGTTTACAAAGACCAGAAGATGTTATGTTTATAGAGACTATTTGGCAAAATCTTGTTTTACATAGTGTGAATTTTATTACTGTTTTTTAACATTATGAGGGGCTGAAAGTTTGCTAAAATTTCATGATTTTCTTCATCACTTTCTAAACATTATGAAAGATGGGAGATCATTCTTTGAGATGATGTCATGTTGTTGCTATAATCCTCTGGATTCACCAAAAAGAATAAGTGTGCAGTCCTGAGTGTGAGTAAAACACACACACACACACACACACACTCACACACACACACACACACCCCACAGGCAATACAGCAAACAGAAATTTGCAGTGGCATTGTAGCATTGTACAGATGATGCTTAATATTTTCTGGAACCTTGGAAAGGAGAAAAAAGACAAAAATGATTCCGAACATTTTGGCAGTGTCTCTATGTATGCTATGTGTAAAAATGTCCTCAAGGGTAAGAACATGATTCTTTGGAACATAAGTGTATAGAGAGTGGGGCTTACATGATATTTTTAAAATATATCTTCAGAGGATTTTCTATCATCATAAGTGTAAACCTTAATTTTTTTTTTTCAGATAGACTGTTAGCTAATTTGTTTTGTCATTTGGATCTTTTGCTCCTATACAGCTAGTATTTCCTTATTTACAGATATGAATTGCAATATATTTGAAAGTTACCCCAAAGAATTAGTAAACCAAATTATGCTCCCAAACATGAACTTACACACAAAACAATAAAGTGAATTTCCCTCATATGCAATAATTTCTCCTCATACTGATGAAAGATATAATGAATTAGCTATAAATATATATTTGGCATTTTTGTTAGTCAAGATCCATTTTCATTTATCAGCAAAACTTTAAAGTCCCTTTATTTTTTCTTTGTTTTTTTTAATTCATGCATTTGTTTTAATTATTTTAAAAATTATTCATTCTGCCCAAATATCCCATTATACATAAATTCCTTTTAAATATTACTGAAACTATCTTTTCCCATAATTAACCAGTTCCTAATGGCCAGATGAGTCACCTGTACTACTATTTTGTCAGATTTGAGACTGAGAAGCTGTGAATGTTGAAAGCATCAAAGATATGATGAATCTAAAATAAATAAGTCTTGTTGGTTTTTCATGTAAACACTTCTCAGTTGTTACATTTGTATATAGAATATATTTCCACACTCCTCATTTAATCTGCTCTACTTATGATGGGCCAAACAGGATCTATGAAAGAACATTAGAGTGGAATAAGATTAAGATCTTCTAGATTAAAAAGATGTTGTGTTCCTCTACCACTACAGCTGAACTATAAATAGTGGCTTCTTACCTCCTTTCATTCACATGCATTACAGATGCAAAACTGACAACCCTGTTTTTTCTTGCATATGGAGGGCATTTACTCCCTATTACCACAAAAAAATATTCTTCTTCAGAGAGAACCTCTTTAAGTAAATGAGTTTCAAGACACAGACACAAATTCTGACATATTTGCTATTTCTGAAAAAAATGAAATATGAATTTAAAGGCCAAGACCAACCATTTCATTACATGGTGAGAGAATCCCCCAAGGAAGAACATTTCACAAGGAATCCTATAGAACTTTAAACAATATTTCAAAAGCTTATTTACTTATTTCATATTACATACACTATCTCTACTCATACTCCTCCAGTCCTCCCAAACTTAACTCTCTACAGATTTCTTTACATAAAAACCTATATTGCCAGAAATTTTCAAATAGTGGTTTAAAGATCATTAGAAAAGTTGAAGACTTAAATATTAACTGTGGTAATTTAAAAAAATTTATTCATAATTCCATCATCACTAACATGAATTGTTGAAATATTGTTTTCTAGTTTATACTATCCGATTTTTTAAATATTTTAATAAGAACTACATCATAAATATTTTATCATATTATTTGGTGGCTTTAAAAATAATTTTTCATGCTATGTAATATTTTATTATATATTATTTATAACATTTTATTATCATATATATTTGTGATGTGTGTTATAAGGTACTAAGTGATTCCCTGTTGTGGCTATTTAGAAGTTTTAGATTCCCTAGCCATATTTCAGATTATTTTATGGTTAGATTCTCAAATGTGTAATTTGTAAGTGCAGGGTATAAACATTTTAAAATTAATATTTATTGATAAATCCCATTCCAAAATCATTATTTACAATCTCATAAAAAACTGAAAGAGAGGTCTGTTTCAACATACTCGTCCTGCCTTATTTCTTAATCCTAAAGGAAACCATGTCTTAGAGAGTTTGCATAGTAGGTAGTCAGTGTAGAAATAGCATGAACATTTGATATTAATTATTACATTTGGATTTTGGGACTTTAGAAAAATTATGTGTTATATGCTCTACTTTTAAAGTTATGTACATTTAATTTGTGTTTGAAACCATTAAATATTTTGTCTGTTTTATGTCTTCACATATATTAACTATTCTGAATCTTATAATTCTTTACCACCATAGTGATAGTACTCTCATCATCTTGACAAAAAATTAATTTGGGGGTAAGATAAAGTATTATTTCTATATGTATAATTGTTTTTAAAAGAAATTTTTGAACCTATTTCACCTGAAACTATTTATAAAGTCTTTTGTCAGTTTCAAGATTTTCAGAGCTCTTAAGGTATACCAATGCAAAGTGTAAATTATATATTAACTGTTGTCTCTACTTTCATTCCATAATTTCACTTCTAGAGGTTAAATTTTTAAAAATAGTAGCATTTTACCTTTATAACCTTAAGACATTAAATCAAACCAGCCTGCACACAAGTTTTCAATCTCTGACTTCTGGTTGTTCTTCTGAGTTCCAGCTTGCCAAGCCTGTTGTGAGACATCATGACAGCCCGCTTTCTGAATATGTGATCCATGATGCTGCCTTTATTCATTCCAATAGCAGGTGAAAGTCAAGACACCATTTTTCTTTTAATGGATAGAGTAATCAGACCAATTTTCTGACATGTGAAGTCCAAGTCAGCCTCACTTGATAAGGAAAAGTTGTTTCTCTGCTCATGTGAGAGATGAATAAATTGTAAGAGAATGTGGGTTGCAATTGCCTGAGGCAGAAATATGGTCTCAAGAGATTTCTTTTTAACTTCCCTGTTCAATATTTAGTGGCACTTTGGGAAGTCAAAGCCAGAAATCCAAGGAGCCAGTTGGCAAGGCAGAAAGCAATTTGGCCTTGAGATTTGACCCCTTTTGAGGATAGAATGAAATTAGTCTTTAATGTCCTTTACAAAATAGAAGTGTTATAGAATAATCAAAGGTATTATTAGTTGGGTCACATCAAATTTGGGGACAAAAACACCCTCTTTCCCTTGCATTCTAAGGGTAGTGCTGAGGGAACAAAAGAGAGCTAACATAATCCTTTCATAGGTTTTTAAAGTAATTCCTGGAAAAAAATATAAATTTAGTTGCTTCTTATTATTTTGAAGATAAAGAAGAGACATAAAATGAATGGTAGACTCTAAAACAGCAGGTATATAGTATTTTTAAGATGAACTAAAATAAGTAAGTTACAAATAGACTTACTTTGTGGGGTTATTTTGTTGTTTGTTTGTTTGTTTTAATAAGAAATTTAATTTTTACAAGTACAGATGTAGAGACAGATTTTTGAGGAAACCTACCATATGCGTGCCATTCCTTGTTAGATCACCAGTATCTAAGAAGAGGTTGGTACATAGGATATTCTTTTGAGTTAATGAATGAAACTTTGGCATGCATTTTGTCCAAATGTATTCTGATTATCAGATCTCTTTGACAGATCACCATTCAGATTGATCCCTTACATTGCTTTAAAGCAGAACCACAGAACACAAGAAAAAGAGATCAGGTAGTCTGAATTTCCATAGTATACCCTGCTACTGACCTCAAAATTACACCATTATTAATAATCTAATAAGAGATTTCCTCCTTCTACCACATATGAGCTCATGTAGCCAAATTCATATACTTCTACTTTATCATGAGATTTTCAGTTTATATAATAATTCCCCTGCTAAACTGAGTTTATGAGTATCTAGGCATAGCCCATATTGCCTTCCTGTACATATTCTTTTGATTATTATCTCTTAAACTGTCCTCTCTTAAATTATTTTTGCCCCAGTGAGTACTGAAGCATCTTAGTGGAGCTGATTCACAAAATGTTCATTGCAGACAGAATATTTTGGATTTACATAACATCTTAAATATCCATACACTGTAGAAAAATGCAAAATTCAAAATATAGAAAAAAAAGTTCATGTTCCCTCTGGGGTTTCCTCATAGAAACCACTTGGTAGAAGCCAATTTTTCTATGCATTTGACACCTGTGCAGTTAACTGACCACTGAAGACTCTGATCCAACATCACTCCAGGAACAGAAATGCAGCATCCAGATGTTCTCTTGTTTCTTTCACCCATGGACCCCAGTCATGATCTTTATTACCAAATCACTAATCTTTTTTACTGTATTAGTTTCCTAAGATTGCTGTAATAAGTTGCCACAAACCTGGTGGCTTAAAACAACTGACACTTATTCTCTCACAATTATGGAGATAATAATTGATCATTTCAACTGAGACACTCTTCTTCTTAAGGTTCTAGGAGGGAATCCTTTCTTGCCTCTTACAGCTTCTTGTGGCTCCAAACATTCCTTGGCATGTGGCTGCATCTCTCTAGTCTTTGTCTCAATCTTCATTTGATCTTCTCTTTGTGTTGGATTTAGAAATCACTTCAATCCAGGATGATCTCATCTCAAAATCCTTAACTTAATTATATTTGCAAAGATACCTCTTCTTTGTTAAATTGGATTAACATGTTCAGGGGATACATGTATCTATTTGGAGGCCAAAACTCAACTCACTACATATTTGATATACAGATGGGACTAATAGTCAAGATCCCTACTGACCCTTCCTCCAGAGCAGCTCTGTCTCCCAAATTCTTCTCACCTTATCAAAACCTCTCTGTTCTTCCCTTATAACATCCTTTGTAGAAAAGTCTCGGTGGAGCATTAAGTTTGATTAAATTTGGAGTTCAAATGATAAGCAATTGAAAACTAGACCCTTTGAGCTATAGAGATCTTGAGCCTCATAAAATCAATTTGCTTAGCTACCCAGTCTTCAGAGGAGGGCAGTGAAGTTTTAAATCAGTCTATGGCTGAATAACTTTTCTCACATAACTAAAAAGTGAAAATCAGCTAAATCTGATGCTATTTAACACAAATATATTTTGTAAACATTGGACAGCTATGAATTGCTAAAAGTGCAGATGAAAACTAAGGATAAACTCCCTTTATTTAAGTAAAGGGTTTTATTTAACAATGGAAATCAGAATGTACAAATTAATGAGAAAACAGCGAGATAGAAATAATTCAAACGTTGGCATCAACTGAATGTGACAGATGATTATTTTCTAAAACTAAATCACCACTGGTTAGACTCGTGGGAATACTAATTATTGAATGTAGTTTATTAAGGGCATAAGCCCCTTGGTGCTGTGTTTTGCCATGGTCCCACTATTTCTTCTATCCAAATAATTGTTTAACCTTTTCCTTATTTTGGGCATAATGGGCATTTGGTCTTCTCTCTATGCAAACTCTATTTGTTACTCCTTATTAAAACAATTAAAGGGGACAATTGAGTTCTAATATATTGAAAATCAAACATAACGACAGGTCAGAAAGATGTACAGGTAATGAGCTCAAGTAATTAAGAAAATCTCTTAAGATTGTACAGTTTTCAGCTACAAGTTTGGTGTGGAGTCTGTGTATGCTGCTTCATTTTGATAGAAAAGAGTTTGCTGGAGTATGGATATTTAGCTCACACCAGGGGTTCTAGTGAGTTGCTTTTTGTATTTAAAAAGTTTTTTTTTTTCATCTGAGGATTATGTACTGAAATGATTTTTCACTCTGGCTGAATTTCAAGCAAACCAGGTACTCTGTGTTGCTTATTGGAGTGAGAAAAGCGGCATCCATGAATTCATATCGCTCAATTTTTCCAACTAACTCTAAAATTGAGCCTGAGAAGGAAAATGAACATTTGTTACAACTTTCAACATTTCCTTTTAGATTGGAGATGGCCTAATGTTAACACACTTATCTCAAGTACATCATTATTATTCGAACATTACAGACCTTGTTCTATGTGGAAATAAATACAACAGCAGAATCTACCTTTCTGTTTAGTTTCACATACAGAAGGTATGCAGGAATGTTGTGGTTGCACAAGTATCTTGACTGTCATATGTCACAGTGTTATGAACTGAATCATGTCCTCCCCAAAAAAGCATTTACCCACCCCCAATGTATTTGGAGACAGGGTTTTCATAGAGATAATTAGGAGTAAATGAAGTCATAAAAGTAGAGTTTTAATTTGGTTGAACTGGTGTCTTTCTAAGAAGAGGAAGAGATACCAGAGATGACAATGTGAGCAAACACAAGAGAAAGGCTACAAGAGAGCAGATTGAGAAAGCCACCATTTAGGAGGCAGAGACAGCCCTTAGCAGAAACCAAATTTGCTAGGACCTTGATCATGTGCAAGCCTCTAACACCATGAGAACATAAATGTCTACTGTGTGAGCCACCCAGTGTGTTGTTTAGTTTTGTCAGCCCAAAGCTGACTAATATGCATAACAAAGTTTGATTAGTTAGTGTTATCCCAGATAATTACCTCACTCTACACTGAACTGTCTAGCTTTAGTTATAACTGCACTACCAATGTCTGCTGGAAATTTTTTCATCTGTGACTTTGCTGAGACATGGCGAAACATTCTACTGAGTGTTGGAAATGATTTTGAGTTGAATCCAGTCCATAAAGGACAAAGCTGGCATCAAAAAACCTCCCCTCATCATTGGGTCCTCATGAGTCTTCTTCCTGACAGCTGAAGTAGGTAAACCAGGACTGAGTATTAAACAGGGTGGAATAAACTGCTCTCGTCCTTAGAGTTTATCTTTCTTACCAATGCTTGAGACATTTTCTCTCGGAAGTCAATGGAAATTTGTACTCCTGGTTTTCTGACCAATTAGAACATTTTATTTTTCCGTCATCTTGACATATTCTGCCATGGAACAAAGGTAGAAATAAAAAGGCAATTTACGATTTCTGTAAACAGTGATGCATAATTCTAGTGTATCTAGAAAATTACCATAAGACAGTCTTCACATTAGAAATGATGGGCACACTGTTCGTTCCTTATGTCTCTGAAATGAGTTTTTAAAAATGTGCCAGAATGGCTTTGATTTATTGTAAAGGACCAAAGAAACTATTCGTGAAATCCATAAATCACTGAAAATTCAAATCAGTTAACCATCAGGTGAGTCTCTTCTTTTTATTCAGCTTAGTTAGCACTTCTATTTTGTACTTTGAATTAACAAAGCGCTTATTGGACTTATTAGTTAACCCTTGTAATGTGCCCATGAAGTGGATGGATGGCAAGCATTAGTGAGACACACATTAGTGTAGTCCTTTGAGGGATGCCATCAATGAAGCACACAGGTTAAATGATTGCTACACATTTGCCCATCAAGCCTGAAGGTAAAAAAAAAAAAAAAAAGGCTCAGTCTCAATTTCCTATGTTCTAAACCTTGGCAACAGCAAGGGTAAAACTAAACATAAGATCATCCACAAAAATCTAATGTGTGTTCCCCTTTAAAAATAAAAGCTCCCAAATGCATTTTCTTAGGGTACAGAGAATCCATCCATTGAGCAAGTATATTAGATATATATTTCTTTGTCACTTCCCCATTTAAGATGGGATCATCTTAAAAGGCTATGACATAAATTGTTGTGGAAAAGATCGATTAGTTTAAAAGCTTTTTCCTTTTAACAGATCAGATAGTCATTATATTTCACCCTTTTGCGTGAGATTTTCATTGAGCCATTTTCGTCATTTATTCATTTGAAAAAATTTTTCCCAAACAGGAGGGTCTACCAGTCTATTTACCAGTTCTGGCGCTAATTGCTACGTTTGAACTTCTGGGAATTGGAGACAGCTGCCTGACTCTGAAATCCACATCTTCAGAAGCAATTTTTCTTTTTCTTTTTCTTTCTTTTTCTTCAGTTCTCTTCATGGTTAGAGTCTCTGCCTCATTTATAATCTCTTATCTCATTGGAGAACATCATCAGATGGATGTTTATTTGACACTGAATAAGGATATGTTTTGAACCTGAGGGTAAAGAAAAAGAGACTGCAGTCAGTTTGATGGGAAAGCATGCTACGCGATATATTTTTGGATGAGTCGATCTGAGTCGATCTTTTAATTCCACTTCCCGGCCCTGTATTATATTCCTGTGTGTGTGTGTGTGTGTGTGTGTGTGTGTGTGTGTGTGTGTATATATATATATATATATATATATATATATATATATATATATATATATATATTCATATCCCCAAGTGACAACTTCAGTTGGAAGTGAATACAGAGACAAAATACATTCAGGGTGAAATCATATTATTTCATTGTCCTCTTATAATTTAAATGAAAAACTGGTGAGGAATAAAGTTAAAACTGTTTTAATAAAATTAAAATTTATAGATATGAATTATTCAACTTTCTTGACTCCAAACAAGAAAAAACTAAAATAAAATACCATAAAGTGATGACCACTATTTATAGTAAATATTTTTATGTTTTAAAGTATTCCTACATTCAACATTTAATTTGATCCTTACATTGTTTGAGATGCTGGTATTATATATTATCATTTCTATTTCTCTGGTAAAGAAAATAAAGCTCAAGGGATCTGAGGTTTATTGAAGTCATGTGCCTGATACAAGTTTTAGAATTAGCACAGGCACATTTTGACACCAAGTTTAGAGAATTCTCCTCTCACTATTTTATACTGTGGTTCCAATATTCAAGCATATTCACAGATACACTTTGGAGGATGTGTAATATCTCTTTCACACCTAAGATAATTAATATGAAAGTCATGACTGATATAATACCAATAAAATCTCGATAAGTATTTCTCATATTAATCCACAAGGAGAGAACAAAATAGCTATCATTTTTGAAAAGTTGTTAATGATTTTTGCCCTCTTATCTGCAATTACACATGAGGGTGGTTTCCAAATAAAAATTGATCCAGAAATGCTTCATATGATTATTGCATAAGAGTAAAAATTGCTTTAAGAAGCTCCAAAAAATTAGTACTTGAGTGTAAATTCAGTACCTGCCCTCATGTTCATTAATCTTGTTATGCAGTTATAAAAAAATTGGCACTATATTTGTATCCCTAATTGGCCATTAATGAGAGTTAGTGTGCTTCTGAAAGGACCCATCTCACAATAGATTCTGCCCACTTGAGGACACAAATCTCCCATGGTCACCTGTTGCCTACTCAACCAAGTCAAGTCCTCTTTTCCTGGCATTCAAGCTGGTCCAGTGTCTTTCTCCAGTTTCCTCCTAATTACTCATATAATCAAGTTTGTGTTATTGCTAAACCTGTCGTCTGCCCTTTCTTCAGATTTGCTTTGTGCTCTTTTTCATGGGTACTTTAAATGTCTTACCATTTTTTCTTATCTATTCATGTCCTGTCAAATCATCACTGTCCACCTCAAACACAGTCCCTACACAATACTATCTTTTTTTTGAACTCTAGCTTTAATGCATATAATTCTCATTTGAACTGCAAAATGTACTGCTGTTGTTGCATTATATCATACATTTTTAAGTATCTCGCATTATTACACTTTTTTACTTTTTTAAGGGAATCAACATAAGACAACATAATGTTTGCTAACAATTATTAAATGTTAGGGTCAGACACCAGCTAAGCATTTCAACTACATTTCCTTGTTTAGGCAGCAACTCAGAAGCTGCTACTATTGTTATTTCTATTTCACAACTGACTACACTGCAGCCTAGAGATATTAAATTATTTGTTAGTGTTATAGTACTTTGGTAATTTGCAAAACAAGAATTTGAAACCAGGCATTTCTTCCCCTAGAACTCAATTTTATCTTACCACACAACTCTATCAAGAATTATAATTGATGATCAAAGTTATGAACTAAAATTATTTGTATCCTAAATGCAATGGCATGCTCTTAATTGAATCCTGGAACAGAAAAAGAACATTGGTGGAAAACTTCTGAAATTCATATAAAGTCCAGAGTTCAGTTAAAAGTAACATAATCAATGTTGGTTTCTCAGTTTTGACATCTGTACTATTGTTATAAAGATGTTGGCATTATGGAAAGCTGGATATACAAGAAGTCTCTTTACTATCTTTGCAACTTTTCTGTAAATCTAAATTTATTCCAAAACCTAAAAGATGTCCTAAAAAATTACATGAATAATTTGTTTCTGCTCATAATTACAGTCCAGTTATATTTTCTCAACCATTTAATTTTTTTCTCTTTTGTAGCTTCAAATAACTGTGTTTACTCTTTAGTTGAGTTTGTTATACTGCTTATATTTGTGTGTGTGGGTATATGTGTCTCACAGAGAGACACACACAAAGAAAGAATATTTTTGCTGCTGTAATTTTGTCAACTTTATGATGTCAAGCACTATCTTCTTATTTGATTTCTCTTTAAATTTTGCTAGAGTCCCTGATATAATGAGAATGTGAATAAAATTTATTGAATTAATTTGAGCTTAGGGTGGGCAATTTCAAGGTGCTTTTTGGAGGTGTAATAGATTTTCACATGTGCAGCCTTACTCTCCACTTTCTTTTTCACCTAGTCTGTATGGCAAGATGTGTAGTAAGCTTCATAGCTGTAGTCTGTGATTAAATAATAGTTCATTCATGTAATCCCTAAACTGTGGCATATGATATTTTGTAAAACTTTACCAGATTACGGTTTTAGACATTATAGAGAACACAAGCCATTATTATGCAATATCTACCACCCAAGAGATGTAGAAATGCAGAGTTTTTGTTTGTTTCTCTGTGCAGTGCTGAAAATAGAACACACAGCTTCACACATGTTAGGGAAACACTCTACTGTTGAGCCACCCCTGGCCTAGAAATACAGGTAGAAAATTCAGAAAAAGAAAAATGGGTGATTCTTCCTAAATATGAAACTACAATCTAGTGCTTTTTTGGTTTTGTTTTGCTTCAGAATTCATTGACAATATTCTAAAGCTTTTCAAAGGAAAAGCTTTCATTATTATTATTCTATTATTATTCATTTTATTTTCTGAAAATAATAATGAATATCAACCCATGCCCTTATTTTGGCTACCAAATTTCTCTTGAAAACCAAATAATATTACATAAGATATATAGACACAAGATGTGTGACTTCATAAATTAAAAAAAAAAAATAAAATGAGGAAAAAAAATGTGTGACTTTAAAACTAAAATCCAGAGCCAAACTTCAGGCTCAGCTCTAACAGCAGTATGCCTCTCATGCATACCTCAGTAGCAATGGGTGAAGACAGTAGCAAGGATGCTGACAAACCCATCCCTCCTGTTATAAGTGCTTATATTCTCCTGAGCTTGAAGATAGTTTTTAAAATTAATACCCCAGAGTTAGTATGCCTTGTCTCATTGGTAAATGTAACAAATCAGTGGCAGTTGAATTAGGATTCTTTGCCCTTGACACCTCAAATGTACTGCTCAGCCCAGTGAGTTAATGGGATATTGTGATGGCATATTAGAGCATCCTGATTTCTGAACACTATCATACCTAAGACAAGAGTGACAGGACACTTTAAGTCATCAACCAGGAAAGATTTCTCCACTCATGCCTTGAAAATGGGAATAAATGTGCAAATCTGTACGATTGTACTTGCCTTGCCATCTATCTTGTCAAAATGAAAATCGACATGGGAATCAAGTCAAATGTGCTTTAGCAGATTAGAGAGAAATAATGTATATTTTTCCTCTTGAGTCACACAGAGCAGCTATCACTTCCTGCTGTGCTAATTTGTCTTGGGCTAGGAGTTCTGAAGGTGAAACTCTGAAGGTCCTATGAATGAGAAGTCAGGACAACATGAGGAGAAATAAACAATAAAAGAACAATGTGTGGATAAAATAATTTATTGTAAAGCAAACTACCCATAGTTCATTAATGTGATCCCTAAACTATGGCAAGAGAATATAGTGTTCTCTTGAATACTATCAGAAATAATTAAAAGAGAAACTGTAACATTATATATAGAATATTTTCTAGCAAAAATTGAAATTGATTCAGTTATTTCTGTGGCTTTCATTCTGTGAAAAGATGTATTTGATCTCCAGTCATCTTGTGGCTCCTGTGTGTGTGTGTGTGTGTGTGTGTGTGTGTTATGAGGAGATCACATAGGACAGGTTGGGGAGGGCTTTGAGAAGAAAAGGAAGAGGTGATGGTTAAAACTTGAAGTATATGAAGAATGCATTTTAGATATTGTCAAAAGTCAAACGTGAGTCACTGTCTAAACCTCTCATTCATCACCCCGCCTACATGTTTACTTTTTCCACTAACACTATTATTTTCCATTCCATAGACCCTTACCACCATGATAATTTACTCCCTTCTGTAAAGTTCCTTATACTCTTTCAAGGAAATGATATGCTGCCCTCATTTCTAGGGCCTGATGTGATTTGTTAAAAAGAAGATATTGGCATATTCAAAGCAAAGGGAAGATATTTCTTAATTCTGTTTTGCTTCCATGAGATCACTTTTTGAAATCCATCAACACGACCTACATCGAAGACCCAAGATATTATAATCTCCTTGCCTCTGCCCTTGGGGTTTGCCAGCAAGTCAGGTTGTCTAGGAAAATCTCATTACTGCAAGACTCACTGTCCAAGCAAGTATTAGCAGAGAGAAAGCAGGGAGAAATGTAACCCAGGTGACTGTAAATTGACACAGATTAACTGTTCTTTGTCCAGATTCCTGGTGGAATACTGGAGAGCTACAGAAAGTCGTTTTCAGACACAAAGTTGAAAATAGAACTGAACAATGATACATAGGCATCCATGAATTGCAACAAGTGCCATACAATCCAACCATCAGGAGTAAAGTTAATTTGGCCCAAAAAATATCCCAAGGAACAGTTTTAGCTAAGCTTCAAAATGTTCCTATAGCTGACTATTTAATTGAAAAGGCCATTAAACCATTTGATTGCAATGGGGAAAATTCTGTGAAATTGTGGAGCCATATTCATAACCACCGGTTTATCTTTTCTCCTTGTATTCAATTGAGGACACTAATTGAATTCATCTACAAAGCCCTGGATTTTATTGTGTATGGACTTGGTTTCATTCCAGGAATCAATTCCCATTCTAAAAGGAGGCCTAAAGTGTCTGGGTTTCAGCCAGATGTTTCTGAGAGGAGAGTGATTAAGATGGTTGCTAGCTCCATGGTGAATATGTGCCTTGCCATTCTCATAGCCCACTTTCAAAAATCAAGACTAAATACTATCCTGGATTACATATTTCTGGATAAGCTTTAAAAAAATATTTTAGTTTAAAATAAATCTTACATGTATCAAATAATTTAGAGAGGCATATATTTGATTTGGACATTATACAATATTAAGGCCAGAACAAATGATATTTATCTATGGATAGATGAGTGAAAGCTCTTGGGATTATGACTAATTTAATTAAATTAAAATTTTCTTGAAAGATTGAAATCACTAAGAATCACTTTGGAATATTTGTTTCAATTTACCACATTTCTATATCTTTACTTCCAAAGATACTGTAAGGTGTATATTTATGATACCAACCAGAATATCTGCATTTTTGAAAGACTGGGAAAAAATGAAATAATATTTTCCCCTATGGGAACCCATAGAAGTAACTCACACACATATCATCAGCAAAACCATAAACAGAATGTATAAGTGGTTTAAAGTATTTTATTAGACTATGATTTGGCCAAAGTTTGCTTGCTGGTAAATTTTAATTCTCATGGTTGTATAAGATTTGCAAAGAGCTCTGATTTTTTTTAATGAAGACTGCTAAAAATCCAGACATCAAAATATAAGAATCTACTTTTGACATTTATACTTTTATTGCACTTGCTACTTAAATTTCAGTCTTTAAATACTGTTACATAAATCTATCCATGCAAGGCAGTCAACTCAAGTGGTGTGATTGTCCTTTGTAATCTCTTTTCATCAGGAAGTACTAAAGTAATTTCACTGTCTATGATGCACACTGTTGTACACGTGGTCTGGAACTCAAGTTGGTTTCAAGTAGGAGAAATTTAAATATCATAACCATGCTTCAAGAAAAAAATATGACTTCATATTTAGGATAAGAAAATTGAGGATCAGAGAAATCATCACCTTAATTGAAATTTAGCCAATAAGTTAGGATCAGGGAAAGGCTAGGGAGCCCTTGGATGAGCATCCATGCTGATGGTAGTGTCGGGTTGATTTTGCACGGCTACAGCAAAGAAGCTTCACATGCAACTGCTTTATGTTGGAATTTGAAGTAAAATTATATTTGAACAAAAGAAATTTAGATAATTTATTGAAGTATACATAGGGTGACCAACTGTCCCAGTTTGCCTGGAACTGAGGGAACTGCCAGGAAACAAGAGTTTCATTGCTAAAATGGGGAAAGTCTCAGAAAAACAAGGATGAGTCAATCACCCTGCTGGTCTACTTCCCATCAAAATATTTATTATTTTGTATCCTGCAGATTGAACAGATGGGAAATAGTGTTCATTGAGGGCTCTGATTTATATGGAACATGACCCTGTTCCACATCTTCAAATGAGTTAGTTTTTTAAGAAGCTGTATACCTCTTCTAGTCTTGACTTCATGCAAAATGAGGCAAAGATATACTGACCCATCTGACTACTCCAGGGCTCACTCTTTTTAAAAGTATGCATATGGAGGTGTTTTCAAACTTTTTTTACCACAATTAATAAGAAGAAATAAATTTTATAATGCTTTTCAACACATAGATCGTATAAAACTGATACAAATTTTCATAGAGAACTTTTACTTGTTACTAGTACATGTAGGGCTCTCAGGTGCTTTCAAGGTTCAACATCATAGGTTTCCCTTTCTTCACCTTGCCCCTTCACTTGATGCTTATGTACTGTTATAGTTTGGATCTGAATGTACCCCCAAAAGCTTCTGTGTTGGGTAATGCAACAATATTTGGAAATAAACTGATTGGATTATGTAGGCTATATCCTTACCAGTGGATTACTCCATTAGATGGATTAACTCATGGTTGTATAAGATTTGCAAAGAGCTCGGATTTTTTTTAAATGAAGACTGCTAAAAATCCAGACATCAAAATATAAGAATCTACTTATATATTAACTCAGACTGGGTTACTGAGTGGCAATTGTAGGCAGAATGGCTATAGGCACTACGTCACTAAGGGCATGCCCTTGGGTACTATATCTTGTCCCTGGCCTCTTGTGCTCACTGCCTTCCCTTCCCCCTCCTCCTCCTCCTTCTCTTCCTCTTTATCCCTCTGTCTCTCTCTCCCCCCTCCCTTTCTCTCTCTCTCTCTCTCTCTCTTTCTCTCTCCTTCCCAGTTGCCAGGAACTGAGTAAATTTTCCCTGTTATATATCCCTCTGCCACAATTGAGCCCATAGGTGGTATTGGCAAACCATGAACTGAACCTCTGAAACTGTAAGCCAAAATAGTTTTCTGCCCCCAAGTTGTTCTTGTCAGGTGTTTCTGTCACAGTGATGCAAACCTGACTAACACAGAAGGGTTTTCAAACTATAATGAATATAAACATCATCAGGGTGTGTTGGATTCGGTAATATAATGAGAAATCTCAATTCTGGGCTTGATTATGGGAAAAGACCTAGACACTTGCTTATAATAAATAAATGGAAATACAGATAGTCCTCCATTGATTTGTTTTTCTATGATTTACTTATTCATATAACTAATATATACAAAAACTATATGAAAGATCCTTAGGATACTGGTTTGACATTGCTAGAACACAGTTGAAAGATATGCAAAAATTTGAGCATAATATAAATCATTCTCATTAACAAAGTGTATACACAAGTTCATGCAAGAATTGAATTCTCTTCACTAAAGAATAGAAACCACTGTGAAATGTGTGCCAAATGGTAACAGTGGTTTTTTTTTTTTTTTTTTTTTTTTGTGTGTGTGTGTGTGTGTTTGTGTGTGCATGTTGTTATAAAAATCACTCTGATGTAAAGCAGGGGGAGATAAAATGTGAGATGACCCATAAGAAATTGTTGCAACAACTCAGGTAAGAGATGGTGAATTAATGTACCCAAGAGTAGTGCTGACCATGGTAATAGGTGCTCAGGATATACCACACAGAGGGAAGCATGATTTCTCATGGTTTAATAGTGAAGGGAGACCAGCAGGTGGTCACCCAATAGAGTACAACATGTTCTGTGCTAATGTCATTTTTAAGTTGCAATGATAACAAAAGGCCAGGACCCCCTCAGAAATACTGTGGTTTGCAGTGCAACTCTATCTTAGAGCAAGACTGTGGATGATCATTTGACCTCCAAATCAAGGTGACTCATAAAATGAGCACAGGATCTTGAAAGTCAAAGATATGATAACACTTAACATTGCAATAGATTAAAATAAAAAAATTAAAATTTCTTTGTTTTGTCTTCAATAGTAAAGCCTAATGGATTTAAATGTAAAATTTTAAAAAGACAAGGCATTACAGTAGTTTCTCTCAATTTTATACATCTTCTTATGTAGTCTATATATAACACAATCATTTGTTGAAAATCCTCAGGACCTTCTCTGAGACAATCTGGAGATTGATGACTCTCCTCCCCCTGACATTCCTGTTCAATTAGGTAGAGGTCAGAGAGACATCTGCTCCATATTTCAGCAGTGTGTATTAAGGACTTCAATGGAATTGAAGTTCTCTAATTTTAGGTCTTGGCATATAAAAGCAAATTCTCCTTTCACTTAATAAAAAAAAAGTCCACAATTAGTTGACTTTCTCCACCAACTTCTCCCCTTATTATTTAATGCCTCATTTTTGTTAGTTTTAGCTTGCCTCCCACCCTTCCTGTTTACCCTCTTTATATACAACTTGACTCAGGATCAAATGCATTGGAGGGTCTCATTAAATGCTGAGCAGCCAGTTTTGACAAACTCTACTTTCACACAAGTTACACAAGAGAAATACATAATATAATTTTTATGGTTGACTGCCTTGAGAAAATTTAGCACACTGGAAGCATAATTCATTCAACAGAAAAAAAATCTTTTTAGCTGAGTTATTACCTGAGTGCAGCTCTGCTGCTGGAAATAAAGTTTGAAAGCTTCTGCGTACATAAGGAGTACAAATGGATTTGGGTCATCAATAACGTGACTAAGTTCAGAATCAGAGTGTTCAGGGATTTCCCTCTAGCGAGTAATAATAGTATTAATTGTACTTTTGTCTCTGATTTGACAGGCTCCATGCCCTACACTTAACATATGATACTTCGTGGTAATCCTAACAGTTCTATCACATGAGTATTATTATTCCCACTAATAGACAACGAAGCAGAGGATCAGAAAGGTTAAATAACTGTCACAATGTCACACTGCTGGTAAATGTTAAATCCAATCTGTTAAATGTCATAGTCAAGGGTTATCCTATACCTTGCATGAAATTTTGACTTCTTGTTCTAGAAGGTTTATTCATCACAGAATGTCTGTAAACCATACATGTGATATTCTGCACATTGACAGTGCAAGGAAAAGTGAATACTAAAAGGACAGCAAGAAGTAACCTGAACCAAAGAAAAGCAATCAGAGTTTTTAGTCTCAGAAACACCATGTAGTGAATGTGTTAATAGAGCAGTACATGGTGAAGACAGAGCCAGAGCTGATTCTGCTGCTAATACTCAAGCACATGAGAACGTTTACCCCTTGCCAAACCATTTGTTTGCTGTTGTTTGCAAAATCTAATTGTATCACACCACAGAGTGTGAAATGCTAAGTAAAATGTTTCTTTGCCATATCTTTCTATATATAGACAGAGCTTTGATTTCCTAAATCCAATATTTGCATATATCCAATATAGTTACAAAGATAGAACCAGGATGCAGTGGCATTTTAAGAAAGTAATTTAGAAAGTAAATGAGAAATACAGAAACTGTAATTTGGAATATATATATATATAGCTCCTTTCTCTACGGATACCTGGCCTGTTCCCTTCCTCCTTTGAGCATTAATTTATGGGCTTCACTTATATTAGGATATTTGTTGCAAGAAAAAAAAAATCCAGTTACTCTTCTTCATGAAACAAAAAAGGAAGGAAGGTGATCTGATATAATAAAAATGACACCTGGAAATGCAAGGACCTAGCCCTTAAGTTAGTACTATTTTCTCATTTCTAATCTTCATTGCTGTCCACTAGTCTAAGGTGCTTTTTCTTTGTGAACTTCTCTGATACTCAGTTCATCCATAAGACACAGGATGGCCATCGAATGACCCCCAAATTTATATTTAATGAATGTAACCACATGAAAGGACATGTGTTCTTATTGCTAACTTCAATTTTCCGAAAAAAAGAATAATCTTTGCTCTTGATTTATGTTTTTGATCAAGTGCTCATAAAATACAAATATGACTTTTAGTTTCCCCAATTGGAAATCTGAAGTCAACTGAGAATCATCCCAAGCAGAGGATCCTAAAAAAGATCTGCTGCATCTTCATTTTTTTTTTCTATTGCATCTTCTTGTGCTGATTTGTTCAAGTTACTCTCTGTATACCTAAAACGTACTTTGCTTTTCAAAATTCAAAATTGAAGTATCTTAGTAATAAACCTTATCTAATTATATTTCTCTGTCCATAGAAGAAGTCTTGATACATTTGATGGAGATATTTTGACTTTCTCATTTACACGATCAATGTGGATCACAGCATGATCATTTGGTCATGGCAATTGATTCTTATTAGAAAAGATTAATTTAGCCACAATGAGTTTTGCTTGAATTAGAAAAATTGTGCTTTTATCACTTTTCACTTAACATTGTTCTTTTTTCCAGTCTGTACAACTCTTGCATGGCAGACATTTAATTCTTAGTCTTTTTCTCATAGTCTTTACATAACTATCTTGTATGCTATTAGCCATAGAAAATAGTGCCATTTGTTTGTCTTTATGGTACTTCTTAAAAATAAGGGCAGTATATAAGTATTTTCCCTAAATACTTGTAAACATCCAGATAAAAATTTTTAATAATTGCTATTTTATTGACAATGGCCATGATGCAGATGATAGAAAATAAAATAACACATCATTTAGTAAAATCATATGATCAATAATAAAAATAATTATAAGCATCCACATTCCAAGAATGTTATGTCTAGAGATCAGGCATCTTCTTTCCTTTGGCTTAAAGTCCGCCATTCAATTTAGAGAAGCTTAAAATATTCAGTAAATTATCACATCATAGCCATAGTTTTATAATACAATACTCAATAAAATAATCTAAAAGCACACATTGCTTAACTCTTTTCATTTTAAGAAAAAATAGTTTTATGTTAGAATGTGAACCAACAAGTTACATAAATAATCTACTAAAATATTTTATAAAATCTGATCTTTAATAAAAAAAATCTTGGTACAGATATGATAAGAAATTGATTGACTAAAAAAAGTACGATGAAGACGTATTAATTAAAATAGCATAAAGCAGAGGCAGAGCCCACCAACCTACCCCAAACCTACAGCCCAGAGTTCCAAAGAGCAAAACAACCCCTTACCCTCGTGGAGAGCCACCCTGTGCTGGGGTTCCTTATCCACCAAAGTGTGGCTCCACAGCCCATCATCAAGAAACAGAGGCTTGAGGCTGCCAATGCCACAAAACTGGGATATCGCTGCTTCTATTAAGAGACAACAATAATGACCTGGTAAGACATCACCAAGGTCCCTGTGGCCTGGCTGCACCAGAGATCTCTTTACTAGAGGTACTAACAGTTATCCTGTTGCTGAAGTGACAGAGAGTCTTTCATGGGGTTGCCTGTCTCTTATTTCTCCTACTAACAGCCAACTTCCTAAGATTATCCTCTCACTAGTCATATAATCTAATATATCCATATTCTCATATTCTACCTTATAAACATGTCAGTCAACCCCACAGTAGCCTCCTTTCATCATCAGAAACTGTAAACCATTATGCAAACCTATTGATTATATGGTTAAAGATAACTGAACTCATCATTTCTGTTTATAGTGACAAAACTATAAGTGTAAAAATAGAAGCTAACTGATATTTGGCTGCACATTGGGTACATTGAGTGCTATAATATTGATCTCATCCTTAAAAGTGAACTATTGGTAACCTGTAGGCACACTATAAGACAATAGGGCAGAAGCTGTAATACCTCTGATCTACACCACAAGAGAGGAAGACACATAGGCATCATGAAAAAAACAAGGGAGGAAGGTGCCCCAAACAAACCAAGACACTACAACAATGGAATTCATAGATAGTGAAGTAGGTGAAATGTCAGAGAAGGAGTTCCAAATATACATAACTAAAATGATTTGGGAATTAAAAAACAACCTAAGTGAGCACATACAGGAAAAATCGATCACTTCAACAAAGAGATAAGAGAACAAATTCAGGCAACCATGGATCATACCAACAAAGAGATAAGAGAGCAAATATAGGTTGCAAGAAATTAATTCAAGAAACAGATAGAGATACTGAAAAATAAACAAATAAAAAACAGAAATCCTAGAAATGAAAAACAATAAGCCAATTAAAAAACTCAATAGAGCCTGGCATGATTCCGTCCTGCGCATCTCTTCAGCCACCCATTTTCTATTGTCCTTCTCTCCCACCTAAGTGCATGCTATCAACCCATGGAAGATTCGATGGATATGGACATGAGTGCCTCAGTCTGGCTGGGCACAATTCAGGAGCCACTTGTCAAAAGAAACGAACTTTATTTTTAGAACCACACACGCCAAACAAAACAGCTCCTCAGGAAAAACCTTCAGAGCCCAACTGCCACCACCGGCTTCCCACAAGCCTCTCTCACAACCACAAGCCTCTCCACCTCCCACAATCCTCCTGCTCTTGAGGCCGATTGGCTGGGTTGCATGGGCGGAGCCAAAAAAGTCCCCCAATGAGCAGCTCCGTGGTCTGAAAGGGCAGGGAAACAGCCCAATGAGCATCACCGCAGAGGAGCCAATCAGCTAGATGTTGCTGGGGCGCTGTGAGCCAATCATCAGCTGGCAGTCTGAAAGTTTGCTGGGGCCCCTTCGGCTGTGGCTCTCAACACATGAGCCCCCTAAGGCCCCAGAACTACCTTTTCAATTGTGAGCTAAAGGCTGACAAAGATTATCACTTTAAGGTGGATAATTATGAAAATGAGCACCAGTTATCATTAAGAATGGTCAGTTTAGGGGCTGGTGCAAAGGATGAATTGCACATTGTTGAAGCAGAGGCAATGAATTTTGAAGGCAGTCCAATTAAAGTAACACTGGCAACATTGAAAATGTCTGTACAGCCAACGATTTCCCTTGGGGGTTTTGAAATCACACCACCTGTGGTCTTAAGGTTGAAGTGCAGTTCAGGGCCTGTGCATATTAGTGGCCAGCATTTAGTAGCTGTGGAGGAAGATGAAGAGTCAGAAGATGAAGAGGAGGAGGATGTGAAACTTTTAAGTGTATCTGGAAAGCTATCTACCCCTGGAGGTGGTAGCAAGGTTCCCCATAAAAAAAGTAAAACTTGCTGCTGATGAAGATGTCAGTGATGATAAAGATGATGATGATGATTTTGATGATAAGGAAACTGAAGAAAAAGCTCCAGTGAAGAAATCTCTATGAGATACTCCAGCCAAAAAAGCACAAAAATCGAACCAGAATGGAAAAGACTCAAAACCATCAACACCAAGATCAAAAGGTCAAGAATCCTTCAAAAAACAGGAAAAAACTCCTAAAACACCAAAAGGACCTAGTTCTGTAGAAAACATTAAAGCAAAAATGCAAGAAAGAATAGAAAAAAGTGGTTCTCTTCTCAAAGTGGAAGCCAAGTTCGTCAATTATGTGAAGAATTGCTTCTGGATAACTGACCAGGAGGCTATTCAAGATCTCTGGCAGTGGAGGAAGTCTCTTTAAGAAAATAGTTTAAACAGGTTGTTAAAAATTTCCATCTCATTTCATTTCTGTAACAGTTGATATATGGCTGTCCTTTTTATAATACAAAGTGAGAACTTTCCCTATCGTGTTTGATAAATCTTTTCCAGGTTCTAATGCCAAGAATGTGCTGTCCAAAATGCCTGTTTAGTTTTTAAAGATGGAACTCTACCCTTTGCTTGGTTTCTAAGTATGTAGGAATGTGATAGTACATAGTAGTAGTGGTGGTCAGACATGGAAATGATGGGGAGACAAAAATATACATGTGAAATAAACTCAGTATTTTATTAAAATAAAACAAACTCAATAGATAGCATCACCAACAGACTAGACAACTTGGAAGACAGAACCTCAGACAATGAGGACAACATAGACAATCTTTAAAATAAAGTTGACCTCACAGTTAAGATGGTAATAAACCATGAACCGAACATCCAAGAATTGTGGGATACCATCAAAAGACCAAATTTAAGATTGATTGGGATAGAGGAAGTTTCAGAGATTAAAACCAAAGGAATGCACAATCTCTTCAATAAAATAATATCTGAAAACTTCCGGAGCATGAAAAATGAATACAAAAATCAAATACAAGAAGCCTATAAGACACCAAATGAACAAAATGCCAACAAATCTACACCAAGACACATTATAATGAAAATGCCTTGCAGACAGAATAAGGATATAATTTTAAAGGCCATAAGAGAGAAAAATCAGATTACCTATAGGGGAAGACCAGTTCAAATCTCAGCAGATTTATCAACCCAGACTCTCAAAGCTAGGATATCCTGGAACAACATATACCAAGCTCTAAAAGATAATGGATGTTAACCAAGAATCTTATATCCAGAAAAATTAAGCTTCATATTTGACAATGAAATAAAAATCTTCCATGATAAAAAAAAAAGCTAAAAGAATTTACAGCAAGAAAGCCTGCACTACAGAACATTCTTGGCAAAATATTCCACGAGGAAGAAATGAAAAACAACAATGAAAATCTGCAAAGGGAAGGACTACAATAAAAGAAAAGCCAACCAAAGGAGAAATCAAGACAAGCTAAATACCAAAAAATAAACAAAAATTACTGGTAGTACAAATCATATCTAAATAATAACCCTAAATGTTAATGGCTTAAACTCACCAATCAAAAGACATAGGCTGGTAGATTGTATTTAAAAAACAAAACAAAAAAAAACAACAAATATGCTGCCTTCAAGAGACTCATCTCCTAGGAAAAGATGTCCACAGACTGAAGGTGAAAGGTTGGGATAAAATATACCATTCAGATAGCCTACATGAGCAAGTAGGGGTTTCCATCCTCATATCAAGTAAAGTAGACTTAAAGCCAAAGTTACTCAAAAGCAATAAAGATGGACATTTCATACTGCTTAACGGAACTATCCATCAACAACACAAAACAGTAACAAATATATATGCCCCAAACAATCAAGCATCTACGTTCATCAATCTAAATCTTATCAAGTTCAAGAGTCAAATAGATGACAACACAATAATTCTGGATGGCTTTAATACACTAGATATTTCACAAGGAGAAAATGAGAAACAACAAAGAAAATCTGCAAAGGGAAGAACTAAACTTTCACTACTAGATAGAGCACCAAACATAAGCTAAACAAAAAAACTATAGCACTCAATAATATAATCAATAACTTTGACTTAATTGACATGAGTATATTACCCATCAATGAGAATATACTTTCTTCTCAGAAGCACATGGATTCTCCTCTAAAATAGACCATATGTTATGTCACAAAGCAAATCTTAGTAAATACAAAAAAGTAGAGATATGACCCTCCATTCTATCAGACCATAATGGAATGAAATTAGAAATCAATGATACAATAAAAATCAAAAGGAAATCCAACACCTGGAGACAAAATAATATACTATTGAATGAACAATGGGTTGCAAAAGATATCAAGGAAGAGATTAAAAAATGCTTAGAAGTAAATGAGAATTCTGATACAACATATCAAAATCTCTGGGACACCATGAAGACAGTACTAAGAGGAAAGTTCACTGCATGGATTTCATTCCTTCATAAAGGAAAAAAAATCAACAAATAAATGACCTAACATTATGTCTCAAAGCCCTAGAAAGAGAAGAACAGATGAACCCCCAAAGTAGTGGAAGACAGAAAATAATTAAAATTAGAGCTGAAATCAATGAAATTGAATTAAAAGAAACAATTGAAAAAATTGACAAAACAAAAAGTTGGTTCTTTGAAAAAATAAATAAAATTGATAAACCATTAGCCATGTTAATGAAGGGAAGGAGAGAGAAAATTCTAATTACTAATATTACTAACAATTACTACTCTAAGATTTCATCTCACGCCAGTCAGAATGGCAGCTATTAAGAATACAAACAACAATAAGTGTTGGCGAGGATGTGGGGGAAAAGGCACACTCATATATTGCTGGTGGGACTGCAAATTGGTACAGACAATCTGGAAAGCCATATGGAGATTCCTTGGAAAATTGGTAACAGTAGCACCATTTGACCGAGCTATCCTTCTCCTCGGTTTATACCTAAAGGACTACAGAAACACAGCCACATGAATGTTTATAGCAGCACAATTCACAATAGCTAAATTATGGAATCAACCTAGAAGCCCTTCAATAGAAAAATTGATAGGGAAACTTTGGTATATACACAGTGGAATATTACTCAGCATTAAAAGAGAATAAAATCATGGAATTTGCAGGTAAATGTATGGAGATGTAGAACATAATGCTAAGTGAAGAAAGCCAATCCCAATAAACCAAAAGCTGAATGTTTTCTTTGACATGAGGAAGCAGATGCATAAGGGTGATTGGTGGTAGGGGAAATATGGGAGGAATGGAGGAACTTTAGATAGGGCAAAGGGGAGGGAGGAGATGGGAGAGGGCAAAGGGGTAGGAATGATGGTGGAATGAGTTAGTCATCATTACCCTAATTACATGTATAAGACATGAATGGTGTTAAAATATTCTGTGTACAATGAGTGTTTTGAAAAATTGTATTCTATATGTATAATATGAAATGAATTGCATCTGCCACCATGTATAACAAATCAGAATAAATAAGAAAATAAAGTAAAATGATATAAAGCCAAGCATGCATATGAATAGATTACTAGAAAAAAGTCATGTGCAGAACATTTGTCTTAAAGTGTTTATATATATATATATTATTGCCGCAGTCTGGCTGGGCACAAAAGGTCGGGGTTCGTTCCCCGTACGGGCCACCAAATGCCGCAGTCTGGCTAGGCACAAAATGAAGAGCCACTCAAGCAGGAACAAACTTTATTTCTGAACTCCACCAGCACACTCCACACATGATCCCCAGGAATATCCCGCCAACCACGCACAAGGTGTTCTCCCGGGACACACTACTCCAACAGGATATTATATATATATATATATATATATATATATATATATATATATATATATATATATATATACCTACACAAACACACACACACTCACACACACACACCTATCTATCTGTGTTATCTTTTTTTGCTGTGACCAAAATACCTAACAAGAACAACTTGCAAGACAGATTTATTTTGGTGTATGGTTTAATGGAATCTATGGGTCAGTGAATTCCATTGCAGAAACATCATGGTGGAGGAGAACCCAGCAACTCATGGCAGCTGGGAATAAGGGTATGAGCCAAACAAAAGATAAACTCCTACAGGGCACCCCACACTGACTGACATCTTCCACCCAAACTGACCAACATCTTCTGCCATCCAGCTATCAATGATAAAGTGGGTCAGAGCCCCTATGATCCAATCATTGCCTAGAAGCCTCACCTCTGAGCCTTGCTGCATTGGGGACCATGCTTTCAACTCACAGGCTTTTTGGAAACATTTCAGATCCAAACCATAACATCACCTTTTCAAAGATGAATGTAGATACTTAGATAGAGATAGAGACATGTATGCATATCTTCAGGCATACTGATAAGCCTAATTTTTAATTTACTTTAGGTCAGTGTAAACTATGGTGATAAGAAGGTTAGGCTGTGTAAGATAGGACAAACAACTTGGTCAGAGTCAAGGTCCTGGGCTTGGGTGTGGCTCAGTGTGGCAGTGCCTAACGTGCATGATGCCCTGGGGTTCAATCTCCAGCACACACAAAAAAAAGTATTGAGGCACTAGTAATAGTTATAGGAGGGCAAATTTTGCAAAATTAGAAGACTGTTGGCACCTGGGCTATTTCTCATTTGCTGTAAGTATCCCAATTTTAGGGTCTTCAGCCTAACAGTTATATTCTCATTGTTCAGTTATATTCTCATTCTATCAGAAAGACTCAGTATTCTCAGCAAAGCAATTTCCTCTAGAAAGAATTGATTTTCCTTCAGAAGCTTCCTTGCATCAGTACTGGTTTGAACAGACTCTATTTTCCCTTGATCTTATTTGCTATACCATTTCTTTTGCAGGTTTCAGCTGTCTTCCAGCCACCCCCACCTTAGGACCAGAGCACTTGATAACTGACACCTTAAACACAAGTATCACCTCTGGGTTGAAATATCCATAGTAATAATTAAAACCCCAAATTCTTCTTTACTTCTATTAAGTAGAATACCTACTGGACAGTTTCCTTCTTCTACTTTGCCTTCAGTGTTTACATTGTTTTCTTTTATAATACTCTCAACTAGAGATTTATAGGTAGACTGCACATGAGTCAATGAACATACTTAAATGCAGGAAAAGGCAAGGAAGCAATGGACAGAATTACAGAAGTTCTTAGACTTGGAACTTGAAGTGTCTTTTCTTATGGAGCAAAAAGGAAAATATAAATTAACTTCAACTTTGCCATTTCTTTGTTCATATTCCCCATCTGGGGTTGGTCCTCGATTTCAGTAACTATTTTCACGTGAAGATGACAATCAACTATGCTTCTCTAATAATCATCATGGGGTACAAAGGTTGATTTCTGCTGGCCTCATTTCCAAATAGGCTCCTAGAGCAGCAGCTTTGAGTGTCAAAGAAATACAGGTGTTCTTTTTTGTTGTTGTTTTGTTTTGTTTTTTTTTTTAAATTTTTTATTGTTGGTTGTTCAAAACATTACATAGTTCTTGATATATCATATTTCACACTTTGATTCAAGTGGGTTATGAACTCCCATTTTTCCCCATATACAGATTGCAGAATCACATCAGTTACACATCCATTGATTTACATATTGCCATACTAGTGGCTGTTGTATTCTGCTGCCTTTCCTATCCTCTACTATCCCCCCTCCCCTCCCCTCCCCTCCCCTCCCCTCTTCTCTCTCTACCCCCTCTACTGTCATTCATTTGTCCCCCTTGTATTATTTTTCCCTTTCCCCTCACTTCCTCTTGTATGTACTTTTGTATAAACCTGAGGGTCTCCTTCCATTTCCATGCAATTTCCCTTCTCTCTCCCTTTCCCTCCCACCTCTCATCCCTGTTTAATGTTAATCTTCTTCTCATGCTCTTCATCCCTACTCTGTTCTTAGTTCCTCTCCTTATATCAAAGAAGACATTTGGTATTTGTTTTTTAGGGATTGGCTAGCTTCACTTAGCATAATCTGCTCTAATGCCATCCATTTCCCTGCAAATTCTATGATTTTGTTATTTTTTTAATGCAGAGTAATACTCCATTGTGTATAAATGCCACATTTTTTTTATCCATTCGTCTATTGAAGGGCATCTAGGTTGGCTCCACAGTCTTGCTATTGTAAATTGTGCTGCTATGAACATCGATGTAGCAGTGTCCCTGTAGCATGCTCTTTTTAGGTCTTTAGGGAATAGACCGAGAAGGGGAATAGCTGGGTCAAATGGTGGTTCCATTCCCAGCTTTCCAAGGAATCTCCATACTGCTTTCCAAATTGGCTGCACCGATCTGCAGTCCCACCAGCAATGTACAAGTGTATCCTTTTCCCCACATCCTCGCCAGCACTTGTTGTTATTTGACTTCATAATGGCTGCCAATCTTACTGGAGTGAGATGGTATCTTAGGGTGGTTTTGATTTGCATTTCTCTGACTTCTAGAGATGGTGAGCATTTTTTCATGTACTTGTTGATTGATTGTATGTCCTCCTCTGAGAAGTGTCTGTTCAGGTCCTTGGCCCATTTGTTGACTGGGTTGTTTGTTATCTTATTGTCTAATTTTTTGAGTTCTTTGTATACTCTGGATATTAGGGCTCTATCTGAAGTGTGAGGAGTAAAGATTTGTTCCCATGATGTAGGCTCCCTATTTACCTCTCTTATTGTTTCTTTTGCTGAGAAAAAACTTTTTAGTTTAAGTAAGTCCCATTTGTTGATTCTAGTTATTAACTTTTGTGCTATGGGTGTCCTATTGAGGAATTTGGAGCCCGACCCCACAATATATAGATCGTAGCCAACTTTTTCTTCTATCAGACGGCATGTCTCTGATGTGATATCAAGCTCCTTGATCCATTTTGAATTAACTTTTGTGCATGGCGAGAGAAAGGGATTCAGTTTCATTTTGTTGCATATGGATTTCCAGTTTTCCCAGCACCATTTGTTGAAGATGCTATCCTTCCTCCATTGCATGCTTTTAGCTCCTTTATCAAATATAAGATAGTTGTAGTTTTGTGGATTGGTTTCTGTGTCCTCTATTCTGTACCATTGGTCCACCCGCCTGTTTTGGTACCAGTACCATGCTGTTTTTGTTACTATTGCTCTGTAGTATAGTTTGAAGTCTGGTATCGCTATACCGCCTGATTCACACTTCCTGCTTAGCATTGTTTTTGCTATTCTGGGTCTTTTATTTTTCCATATGAATTTCATGATTGCTTTCTCTATTTCTACAAGAAATGCCATTGGGATTTTGATTGGCATTGCATTAAACCTATAGAGAACTTTTGGTAATATCGCCATTTGATGATGTTAGTTCTGCCTATCCATGAACAGGGTATATTTTTCCATCTTCTAAGATCTTCTTCTATTTCTCTCTTTAGGGTTCTGTAGTTTTCTTTGTATAAGTCTTTCACCTCTTTTGTTAGGTTGATTCTCAAGTATTTTAATGTTTTTGAGGATATTGTGAATGGAGTGGTTGTCCTCATTTCCATTTCAGAGGATTTGTCGCTGATATACAGGAATGCCTTTGATTTATGCGTGTTGATTTTATAGCCTGCCTCTTTGCTGATTCATTTATTAGCTCTAATAGTTTCTTTGTAGACCCTTTTGGGTCTGCTAGGTATATAATCATGTCACCTGCAAATAGTGATAATTTAAGTTCTTCTTTTCATATTTTTATGCCTTTAATTTCTTTTGTCTGTCTAATTGCTCTGGCCAGTGTTTCGAGAACTATGTTGAACAGAAGTGGTGAGAGAGGGCATCCCTGTCTTGTTCCAGATTTTAGAGGGAATGCCTTCAATTTTTCTCCATTCAGAATGATGCTAGCCTGAGGCTTAGCATAGATTGCTTTTACAATATTGAGGTATGTTCCTGTTATCCCTAGTTTTTCTAGAGTTTTGAACATAAAGGGATGCTGTACTTTGTTGAATGCTTTTTCTGCATCTATCGAGATGATCATATGGTTCTTATTTTTAAGTCTATTGATGTGGTGAATAACATTTATTGATTTCCGTCTATTGAACCAGCCTTGCATCCCAGGGATGAATCCTACTTGATCATGGTGCACAATTTTTTTGATATGTTTTTGTATCCGATTCGCCAGAATTTTATTGAGGATTTTTGCATCTAGGTTCATTAGAGATATTGGTCTGTAGTTTTCTTTCTTTGAAGTGTCTTTGTCTGATTTAGGTATCAGGGTGATGTTGGCCTCATAGAATGAATTTGGAAGTTCTCCCTCTTTTTCTATTTCCTGAAGTAGCTTGAAAAGTATTGGTATTAGTTCCTCTTTAAAGGTTTTGTAAAACTCTGCTGTATACCCATCCGCTCCTGGGCTTTTCTTGGTAGTCTTTTGATGGTTTCTTCTATTTCCTCAATTGATATTGGTCTGTTTAGGTTGTCTATATCCTCCTGACTCAATCTGGGCAGATCATATGACTTAAGAAATTTATCGATGCCTTCACTATCTTCTAATTTATTGGAGTATAAGGATTCAAAATAATTTTTGATTATCTTCTGTATTTATGAAGTGTCTGTTGTGATATTGCCTTTTTCATCCCGTATGCTAGTAATTTGAGTTCTCTCTCTTCTTCTTTTCGCTAGAATGGCTAAGGGTCTGTCGATTTTATTTATTTTTTCAAAGAACCAACTTTTAGTTTTGTCAATTTTTTCAATTGTTTCTTTTGTTTCGATTTCATTAATTTCAGCTCTGATTTTAATTATTTCTTGCCTTCTACTTCTTTTGCTGTTGTTTTGCTCTTCTTTTTCTAGGATTTTGAGATGAAGTATGAGATCATTTATTTGTTGGTTTTTTCTTTTTTTAAGGAATGAACTCCAAGCAATGAATTTTCCTCTTAGAACTGCTTTCAATGTGTCCCATAGATTCCGATATGTTGTGTCTGTGTTTTCATTTATCTCTAAGAATTTTTTAATTTCCTCCTTGATGTCTTCTATAACCCATTGATCATTCAGTAACCTATTGTTCATTCTCCAAGTGATGCATGCTTTTTCCTTCCTTCTTTTATCGTTGATTTTCACTTTCATTCCATTATGATCAGATAAGATGCATGGTATTATCTCTACTCCTTTATATTGTCTAAGAGTTGCCCTGTGACATAATATATGATATATTTTTGAGAAGGATCCATGTGCTGCTGAGAAAAAAGTGTAACTGCTTGATGTTGGGTGGTATATTCTATATATGTCAATTAAGTCTAGGTTATTAATTGTGTTATTGAGTTCTATAGTTTCCTTATTCAACTTTTGTTTGGAAGATCTGTCCAGTGGCGAGAGAGGTGTGTTGAAGTCTCCCATGATTATTGTATGGTGGTCTATTAGACTCTTGAACTTGAGAAGAGTTTGTTTGATAAACATAGCTGCACCATTGTTTGGGGCATATATATTTATGATTGTTATGTCTTGTTGGTGTATGGTTCCCTTAAGCAGTATGTAGAGTCCCTCTTTATCCCTTTTGATTAACTTTGACTTGAGATCTATTTTATTTGATATGAGTATGGACACTCCTGCTTGTTTCCGAAGTCCATATGAGTGATATGATTTTTCCCAACCTTTCACCTTCAGCCTATGTATGTCTTTTCCTATCAAATGCGTCTCCTGTAGGCAGCATATTGTTGGGTCTTGTTTTGTGATCCATTCTACTAGCCTGTGTCTCTTAATTGGTGAGTTTAAGCCATTAACATTTAGGGTTATTATTGAGATATGGGTTGTTCTTCCAGCCATATTTGTTTATTTCTGTTACTAAACATGGTTTGTTTTCCTCTTTGATTATTTTCCCCCCCTTTACTGTCCTACCTCCCACTGTTGGTTTTCATTGTTATTTTCCATTTCCTCTTCCTGTAATGCTTTGGCGAGGATGTTTTGAAGAGATGGTTTTCTAGCTGCGAATTCTTTAAACTTTTGTTTATCGTGGAAGGTTTTAATTTCATCTTCCATCCTGAAGCTTAATTTCGCTGGATACACAATTCTTGGTTGGAACCCATTTTCTTTCAGTGTTTGAAATATGTTATTCCAGGATCTTCTAGCTTTCAGAGTCTGTGTTGAAAGATCAGCTGTTATCCTGATTGGCTTACCCCTAAATGTGATCTGCTTCCTTTCTCTTGTATCTTTTAAAATTCTCTCCTTATTCTGTATGTTGGGCATCTTCATTATAATGTGTCTAGGTGTGGATCTCTTATGATTTTGCACATTCGGTGTCCTGTAGGCTTCTAGGATTTGGGATTCTGTCTCATTCTTCAAGTCTGGGAAGTTTTCTCGTATTATTTCATTGAATAGATTGCTTATTCCTTTGGTTTGGAGCTCTATACCTTCCTGTATCCCAATGACTCTTATGTTTGGTCTCTTTATGTTATCCCATATTTCTTGGATGTTCTGCTGATGGTTTCTTAACAGTCTTGCTGAGCTGTCTATGTTCTTTTCAAGTTGAAATACTTTGTCTTCATTGTCTGATGTTCTATCTTCTAAGTGTTCTACTCTGCTGGTAGTATTCTCAATTGAGTTTTTAAGTTGGTTTATTGCTTCCTGCATTTCTAGGATTTCTGTTTGTTTGTTTTTTATAACCTCTATCTCCCTGTATAGTTGATCTTTTGATTCCTGGATTTGTTTGTGTAATTCATTGTTGAAGTGATCTTTCATTGTCTGATTTTGCTGTCTAATGTCTTTCTTGAGACTCCAGATCATCTGAAGCATGTATATCCTGAATTCTTTATCTGACATTCCATCTGCTGCAGCTGTTACCTCTTCTAAAGTTGAGTTGAACTGCATTGCCTGTGGTCCTTTCTTTCCTTGTCTTTTCATACTGCTTGCGTTTCTTTCTGCTTGGTGAAACTGTTGTGTTTTTGAAAAAATTTCCCCCTATATATTTATATTGCTCTTGTATAGTTGAAAAGTCTCCCTTGCAGGGTCGGTCGGCCGTCTGCCTATCTTGCAGGTGCGGGCGGCGGCTCTGCTCTGCCCCTCCTCCAATTGGTGTGAGGTGTCTACCACACCTGCGGACCCCTGGGCCTGTTCTGCCGGTCAGTCTCAGGTCTGCCTACCTTGCAGGCACGGGCGGCGGCTCTGCTCTGCCCTTACTCCAATTGGGGTGACGTGACTACCGTGCTGGCAGGCCGCTGGGCCTGTCCCAGGCGCAGGCGAAAGCTCTGCTCTGCCTCTATTCCAATTGGGGTGACGTGTATACCACGCCGGCAGGCCACCTTGCCTGATCCGCGTGTCGGTTGCAGGTCTGCCAACCTTGCAGGCGCGGGCAGCGGCTCTGCTATGCCCCCCCTCCAATTGGTGTGACTTGTCTACCACACCCGCAGACCGCTGGGCCTGTCCCAGGCGCGGGCGAAGGCTCTGCTCTGCTCCTACTCCAACTGGGGTGACGTGCCTACCATCCTGGCCGGCCGCTGGGCCTGTTCCACCGGTCGGTCGCAGGTCTGCCCACCTTTCGGGCACGGGTGGCGGCTCTGCTCTGCCCCTACTCCAATTGGGGTGACGTGTGTACCACGACAGCAGGCCACTGGGCCTGATCCGCTGGTGTGTCACAGGTCTGCCTACCTTGCAGGCGCGGGCGGCCGCTCTGCCCTGCCCCTCCTACCACGCCCACGGACCGCTAGGCCTGTTGTGCTGGTCGGTCGCAGATCTGCCTACCTTGCGGGCGCGGGTGGCGGCTCTGCTCTGCCCCTACTCCAATTGGGGTCACGTGATCACCACACCAGCGGGCCGCTGGGCCTTATCCGGGCGCGGGCGAAGGCTCTGCTCTGCCCCTACTCCAGTTGGGGTGACGTGTGTACCACACTGGCAGGCCGCTGGGCCTGATCCGCCGGTCTGTCGCAGGTCTGCCTACCTTGCAGGCACGGGAATACAGGTGTTCTAGAACATAAAAGCAGCAATGGAGAAACTTTGAAACCTAAAGGAGATATGGTAGACAATTCCCATGAATATAGGAAGTCCAAACATTATAAATGTTATGTAAATTAAGACCAACTTTGAAATGCAAAAATGAAGGAATTTGGAAATTACAGCTTGAGTTTTGTGAACTGTTTTACACATGTGGATGAGTTATTATAAATAGGAGGAAGAAAAGTTCTATACCTAAGGATTCAAGGCACTTTTTAGAAAAAATACAAAAACAAGATAGTAATTTTGAAAAGTCAGCCTAATACCCATAAGAGGATGCTATAGAAGTTATATGTAGAAAAAAAAATACCACTAATGGAATGATAAAGGAAAAAAGGTGGGGGCGGGGATGAGGGCACTCGATTTTTGTCAATCAGAGTCCAAATTATGGCTGTTACTAAAGCAACATTGGCAGTAAGTAGAAGGGAGGAAGCTTCAGACTCCACAGGAAGTGAGGCCTGGCAGCATGGCTTTAACCAGAAACATGAGATCAGGAGTGTCGGAATTATAACAGGAATGACAGTGGACTCCCAGGAAATGGGGATATGTATTTTCCCATACCTGTTTATGAATTCTTCAGTGAAATCCTGGTCTACAAGTTAGAGAGCATTCTTAAAAACCTTCTTCCAGCTTGGAGTTAATTATAAATAGCCTGGTAGGTAGATATTCCTGAAAACATAAAACCTCAGCAGCTGTGGAAAAGCTTGAGAACAGGAGAAAGCCTCTCCTGGGTTGACTGGCATCAGGTGACATCCTGAATCTGAGAAGACCCCCCAAAAATGAGGGTTGGGAAATTAGGGAAGGACCAGAAGATTGAGCTCTTTTGACTCTAAGAGAATTAAAGTTCTCCATTCCCTAGGGAAGAAGCCAGATTCACAGAGAGATAAAACAGAAATGGCCACATGCTCATCTGATGATGCTCATCTTCTGTCTGAAGGGCTAGAGTGTCTGATTAAGGAAGAAGTGTGGCAGAGGAGCAAGTTGATCAATTTTCTTTTAGGAACCTTTTTGTCATTGTGAACAAAAGACTTGACAAGAACAATGTAGAGGAGGACAAGTTTATTTTGGCTCACAGTTTCAGAGGTTCAGTCCATGAACTCCACTACTGTGGGTCTCAGGTGAGGCAAAACATCATGGCAGAAGGGTGTGGAGGAGGAAAACTGCTCAAGATGTGGCAACCAGGAAGCAGAGGAAAAAATATATACCCTAAAGGTCCACCCCCAGTGACCTATCTCCTCCAGCCACACCCTACCTATCTACCTACAATTACCATTCAGTTAATCCATATCAGTGTATTAATTCACTGATTAGGTTAACACTCTCATATTCTGATCACTTCACCTCTGAATAGTCTGGCATTGTTTTACATATGGGATTTTGTGGTCACCTCATATCTAAACCAAAACTTAAGTTTTAGATAATCTTTAATTCTAATATTGCTTATATAATCTCCAGAAACATTTGGCAGCATCTTTTTGCTTCTTTCTCTGGATTTCTGAAATGTGGTATTCTTCAAGTACATACTAAGCTTATGTGCGGCCAGGGCTCAATCTCAGACTTGTAAAACAAACAAATAAATAAACAAACTGTGGAATTCTGTTTGGCATGTTTCCATGATGTAAGAAACTGTTTACTTTGTGAGAGAACAAAGACTTTTTCATTTTATATTGAACCCTAAGATGAGTCAGAAAGTCAGCTCATTAAATGGACTTCAGAGAAAAATTCTGCTCAATGCTTTGGAGGAAATTTTTTAAAAGTTTTCATTCATAAGTCGAAAGATACCCATCTGCAACTATTGATATTGTTATTGTCCCATGAACAACAGCTGAGATAGTTTCCAATGAAGAACACCATTTTCTCAAGACAGCATATGAGAAAAACATTTACCAGAATTTTAGTGGTACTAACAAAATAATTCTATAATTACCATAAAGATTGGACTTACACCTCCATGGGAATGTTGTTGACTGGAGATATCAAATGTCAGAAGTGAATGAGGCAGAAGGATTTAGGGCACAAAATATTGGCAGTGCACAGTTCTATAATTTCTGCAACATGCAAAGCTACCAGGTAAGTTAAACTCATAAATAAATGGCTTGCTTGATATTTTTAAAATGACATATGGTGAAAGCAAGAAGCTTGTTCTGTAGCTTCTGGAATTAAACAATGGGTATGAGACAAAAAAATGAAAAGAGGTAGCAGAAGAAGGGAATGTGCAGAATACCTAGTCAAGAACTGGATTTACTAAAGCATGAATGTGGGAATCTGAGCCAAGTTTGTGGCCATGTTAGAGAAATAGGGACTCCAAGATAAATGTGGTTCACATATAATTCTCATTTATCTTTTAAATGTTCTCCTGATTATCAAGATCCTCCAAGACCCCAAATTGGATTTTAAAAGCCCAGCTATATGCTTGCACAAATGAAAATCACTATGTTGAATACAGAGAAGATAAAGAAATAATAAAATATAAGTCTAGAGAATTATAGAAGTTCTGCTAATGCAAGGCTTACAGACTTTGCTAAATTACATTTTCAATGTTGACTTTTAAAAAATGATTGTTTTTGTTTTTAAATATATATTCAGTAGGACATCACTAAAAGGGTTAAGTAGAGGATCTAATCTGCAAATTTAGAGGTGATTTTACATGCTGATTGACCATCTGGAGATTGATTTCAAGAGGGGCAAAATTAGAAGTTCACTTCATAGAAATTGCACTGGTACAATATAAAATGATGATAATGTGAATCAAAAGGAGAAAATTGCTACACAATGGATGAAATCAATCTAGTTTGAGAAGAACAACAACTCGTCTTAAAGGATTAGGTATAGCATGGTAGAGAGAAGGAAATTTATGGAATCTTGGTTCTTCTACTTATTATCTGAGACATAAGGCAAGTTACTAAACTTCTTTATGTTTCAATGTACTTATCAACAGTATGGGGATGATGCTAGTTTTTTTCAAATGCCTACATAAATATTACATAGTAGTCAACTTCTGATCTCCATGAGGCCGCCAGAATGAAGCTGTTTGATACAGCAAAGCTTAATTTAGTGGATTTACTACAGTAAGGAGAACATTACCTTGGCAGAGTCAGGATTTTCTCAGGAAAGCAATGACTAAGGAAGATATTTATATCATATTAGGGCCTGAATTGTGTGTGTTTTTAAAGTAGGTCTTTCAAGTGGGGAAACTGCTTGGAATGGGCACAGTTTATGACTTAATAGCTTTGGATTGATAGAGATAGCAATGTGAAGGACTTACCTTGAAGAGCAAGTAGTTCCTCTTGAGGGTTTAACTGTTATAGCTAATTTAAATCTTGCCTTTCTGGAACAAGTAGGTAGTTTTTGCTGTTTTCTCAATATTGTTTAATCCTATAAAGGGTGTATATTCCAGAATTATTTAACAAGGAAACAGATAATATTTCTAATAACTGTAAGATGTTAATATGCAGAACTTGAAAAGAAGAAATAGTGATTCATAGATATTCTTTGGAATTCTTAGAAATATAGTCTTTGTTTATACAAAATTTTGTCAACTTGTTTTTTAAAAGTATACTTTTCTATAATAATTAGCAGTAGATTATTTTGCTGTGATAAAACTAGACTAAAATTTTCAGAGTTTTCTTTTTCAAGATGATGATTAGTGTATGCATTAATACTAAACTGAACTAATGTATTATGGCAAGGTTATATATTTTAATAACACTAAAATTGATCTCTACAGGACATCAATATTTCATAAAAGAAGGGGATAAATGCTAAATAATGATCATTTTAAAGTTAAAAAGTGCTACTGCAAATATTTTTAAATTAACTGTTATTCTTTTTTTATTTTTTGAAGGCTCTGCATTCTGCTGTGATATATAACAAAGAAGAATAAAAAAACATTAACTGCTATTTTTAAAATGAAATTTTAGAGTATAGAAGCATGACTATTTCAAGCTGGACATTGGATTATTTGTCATTTCATATAGCTTATTTTATTTATTTATTTATTTGTTTGTTTGTTTGTTTGTTTTACTATGAAAATATGTTGTATGCTTGACCTGGCTTTGGTTTGCACTGAAAGTCAATGTTGCCTTTTGTTAATTCAGATTTTGGATTATTTTGGATTCATATAGTTACTCTGTGACAATATCTGCATCTGTTCTTTTTGCATCTCTTGTTAAGGTATTTACAAATAACTCTGAGCTAAAGCAAATGTTTAAACACACAAAATCATCTTTGAATACTATTCGGTATTATTAAAATAACCTAATATGCAGTTCTCTTAGCAAGGGTAGTGATATAAAACAATCTCATTTCAAAATTGCCCATTTAAGAACTTATTTCACTTGTAAAATTTGTTATTTTTGGAGCACTGCTGATAGGATTCATGTAGAACACACAATGCCTTTTGCCTTCTTAGTGTTTCTTTATTTATAAAAAGAACTTAACTTTATCAGCAGCCATTACATGAAACCAGACCTACAGC
This sequence comes from Marmota flaviventris, assembly GCF_047511675.1. Classification (NCBI taxonomy): domain Eukaryota; kingdom Metazoa; phylum Chordata; class Mammalia; order Rodentia; family Sciuridae; genus Marmota; species Marmota flaviventris. Next base: position 87,251,776 of record NC_092508.1, read on the forward strand.
ACAGTCACTGCTATGAGCCAGAAAGTGATTGGATCTCTCTTTCCAGAAATGCCCAGTTTTCTCCATCAACTCTCAGTACCTGAGCACACAGATCTTGCTTGCAATGCCACACCAGTACATTCCTTTGAGCTGCCCTATATTCATTCAGGTTTTTATTCTAGTAAGAGGGTCATAATAGTTTTAAAGTTTTCCTAGATTTTTTGTCTGTTTTTTCTTGGGATTTGGATTTGGGAAAAAAAAAATCATTTAAATTTCCAGAGATATGCCACAAGGAATTTTTCCATAGGAAAACTAGGCACAGGAAAGTAGCTAGGCTCCCATTGTAGTTTGTTTTGTTTTGTTTTTGCATTGCTAGGGGTAGAACTTAGGGACGCTCTACCACTGAGTGGCATTCTCTTCTCTTTTTATTTATGTTTTATTTTGACATAGGATCCTGCCAAGTTGGCCAAGCTGGCCGCAAACTTATGATCCTCCTGCTGTTGGCTTGCCCGTAGCTGGAATTACAAGTGTGTGCCAACACACCTGGCCCATTGTTGTTTGAACAGGCTACAGGATTATACTCATTTTAATCCTAAAAGCTGATGGCTATCAAACTTTTGAAACAGCCCATATTACATACTAAATGATCTATAGTTTTAGCAGTTATTATTAATGGGACATCACCTGAATGCACTGTAGAATGATAGAAGTTATTCCTCCATTGTTGGATTTGACTTCATCACCTATTGGTAGAAGAATCTACTAAGAAAAGAGAGAAGAGTATAGTTTATGGTGTTAAATTTAAAATGCCTATGGAATACTCAGGCAGAGAAATCAAGGTATTAGTTTGCCGTAGAATCTGGAGCTAATGAAAATCTCTGGTGTAAAGATACAAATATTGTTGGTATGAAGATACTAAATATAGCAATGAATTAGAAAAAGGTTACATCTACAGATAATTGACTGTAAGAAGAAAAAAGAACCAGGTTGATAGGAGACCTGCTCATTCATGGATCTTCTGAACTACACTTCCATACCACATTATTTTATCTTCTTAGCGCAAATGAATGTTTCTTAGTTTTCTGGAACATAAGTAGCTGTTGAAAAATTCCTTGACTTATGTCCTGATATTATGCCTAACACATGATATATTCATTCTCCTGGAGCCTGCAATTTACCCTCTATTCATTTATCTATTCCTAACTTACTGAGAGTTTTCGTCTTGTAATCATGAATAAGTGTTGGATTTGTGTCATGTTTTCTGCATTTATTGAAATAATAAAGCAATTATTATCATCACTTTATTCATATGATGGGTTAGTTTGATTTTCAAATATTGAATCAGCTTTGTATATCTGTGGTAAATTCAATTTTGTTGTGAGGTTTGATTCTTCTTCAATTTTAAATACACTTAGCAATTTTACATATACATGGGATACAGTGTGACATTTTAATTCATGTATATAATGCAAAATGATCAGGGAAATTGCCATCTGCCATCTCAAACATTTATCCTTTTTTTGTGTTGGGGATATTCAAAATCGTCTCTATTAACTATTTCGAATGTAGAACAAATTGCTGTCCACTACAGTTATGCTACTGAATTATAAAACATTAGAAGTTATTCCTCTATTGTGGAATTTTATTTGCTAATATTTCATTGAGATTCGTACATCTACATTTATAACAGATATTGGTCTGTACCCTTTTCTTTTTCTTTGTAATGTTTTTGTCTGGTTTTAGTTTAGAATAAACTGGGGCTCATAAAATAAGTTAGTATTTCTTCTGCTTCTATCTTCTGAAAAAGATTGAAAATAATTATTTCTTTTTTAAATGTTTAATAGATTTCACCAGTGAACCTTTCTGTGCCTGGTCTTTTCTAATTATGAAAGTTATTAATTATTGACTTACCTAATTTAATACATGTAGGACTATTCATATTTTCTACTTGTTCTTGTTTTAGTTTTTGTAGATTGGATTTTATTGGGTAATTGTCCAGTTCATCTAGATTATCAAATTTTGAAGCATGAAGTTATTCATAACATTTCTTTATTATTATTTTAATATCCATAGGATCTGTAGTGATGTACCCTGTATCAATTAGATATTAATACATTATATTTTCTCTCTTTTATCTTACTTTTCTTAAAGGATTGTCAATTTTCCTGATCTTCTTAAATAAAAAGATTTTAATTTTGTTTTCTGTATGTTTTTAATTCCCTTTATTTCTGCTCATTTATTACTATATTTTCCCATTTACTTATTTAATTTGTTCTTCTTTTTCTGGATTTTTAAATTGGAAGCTTAGATTGTTGCTCCATAGTTTTCTTCCTTTCTATTGTAAGTTCTCAATGGAATAAAATTTCCTCTAAGGATTGATTTTTCTGTATTTCCCAAGTTTCTGTAAGTTGTAATTTCATTATTATTCTATTCAAAATATTTTAAAATTTCTCTCTGGATTTTAACTTTGATCTATGGGTTCTTTAAAAGTGTACTGTTCAATCTCCACGTAATTTGGGATTGCCCAGCAATCTTTCTTTTATTTATTTTTAATTTAATTCCATTATGGTCTGAACGTACTCATTACATGATTTCTATTGTATTAAATTTGTTAAGTTCTATTTTATGGTCCAGAGTTTTGTCTATATTGGTGATGGTTCCATATAAATTTTGGGAAAAAATGCAGTCTATTGTTATTAGATGAAGTATCTACAGAAATCAATTGTACCCAGGTGATTAGTGATACTGATGAAATCAAATTTGTTCTTACTAGTGTTCTGACTGCTGATCTGCCCATTTCTGACAAAGAAGTGTTAAAGTCTCTGTTATAGCAGATGTATCAGTTTCTTCTTGCAGATATGTCAACTTTTGCCTCTTGGAATTCGAAACTCTGTCATCAGGCCTGTACACATTAAGGACTGTTATTTCTTCTATTAATATAGAGCCTTTTTTTATTATGAAATGAACTCTCTTTATCCCTGACACTTTCTGTGTTCCAAAGTTCATTCTGTCTGAAATTAATATAGCGATTCCTGCTTTATTTTGATTATAATTAGGGCAATATATCTCTATTTTAATTTGTGTCATTATATTTATAAAGCAGGTTACTTGTAGGACATATATTTGGGTCTTGTGATTTTATTGATTCTAGCAATCTTTCATATAATTGGTGAATTTAGACCATTGATGATAAAAAAATGGATTAATAGTTACCATGTTATTTTCTACTCTCTACCTTTCTAATTTTTTCTGTTTTTGTTCACAATTTTTCTGCCTTTTGTGATCTTAATTCAGCATTGTATATGATTCTGCTTTCTGTCTTTTCTTTTTTTTTATTGGTTGTTCAAAACATTACAAAGCTCATGACATATCATCTTTCATACATTTGACTCAAGTAATATTTCTTATTTTCTTTTCAGTTGTTGTGTTGAATTTAGTTTTGTATATTTTCAACTATTTGAACTTTTAAATAACACTGTGGCATTTCATGAGTACTGCAATTATCTGATAATAACAATTCTTGTTCCTCACTCCTGTGTGATATCATTACTGTAATTCTCTCCACTTAACCACCTGCACACACAAACATATTCACACACATTAGCATACATGATTGAACATATTTTGTGTATTATTATTTCAAACAAAATATTATCTGTAAGATCAATTAAGAATAAAATTTAAAGTTTTTATTTTAACTTCATTTTTCTCTGATGTTCTTCCTTACTTTATGTTGATCCAAGTTTCAGACATATCATTTTCCTTATCTCTGAAGAATTCTGATGGATCTAATTACAGTTGTTGATTTTTCTTATTTTTCTGTTTCTTATTTGTTGATACAACGAATTGACTTCTAAAATCCTTAAATTTGAAGCTGGAAGCCAGAGGTGAGCTATATAGATGAATAGATTTTTTTAAGAGAAATCACTGAATCACCAAGAAAAATTAAATGTATGTTGGGTTACATTATATTTTATATATTTTATGCATATTAGATTTGTGTTCATGCAGTTATACCACAGGATCTGATCAGATTAGTATTGCAATTTACTAATACAACTTTTAATGTGAATGTATGATGTAATTTTTGAAGAAATATAATATCTCTATGCTTTTTATGTAACAATTAAATGTAATATCACTCCAGGTATCCCCAACTTGTTGGCAAGACAAAGCAAAACCAAAAAGTTAACAAAATATTTATACCATAAAATTTATAAGTTAATTAAACATTTCATTGTCATGATTGATGGGTATATTTTCAGAAATAAAATACTCATTTTTATCTATATATCTATCTATTTATTTATTTATTTTGGTGCTGGGGATTGAAGTCAGGGCCTTATGCATGCAAGGCAAGCACTCTACCAACTGAGCTATATCCCCAGCCCTTTCTCTGTGTTTTTTTATGTTCAATGATACACATAATTACTATTGATTTTTTCTGAATGGACATTTTCAAGAGCCCTAACTGCCAGTGTGACTATACTTGTTAAACATGTAAGATATATTTGTAAAATATGTAAATAAATATGTAAAATATGGTAAATATATTTGTTAATATGTACAATATTGTAATAAAGGTTAAATTAAATCATAAAGGAGGAGTCTGATTCAATAAGAAGAGATGTGAGGGATGGGGTTGTAGCTCAAAGGAAGAGACTTGCCTAGCATATGTGTGACACTGAGTTCAATCCTCAGTACCCCATAAAAAAAATAAATAGACAAAACAAAGGTATTGTGTCCATCTAATACTAAAATCTTTTTTTTTAAAAAAAGAAGAGATATGAGAGACCTTTCTCCTCACACTCCCCATGCACCACCTGCATGAATGAAGAAAACACTGGAGCACACAGTGAGAAGGTGACTTTCTGAAAGTCAGGATATCTTACAACTGAGTGCCTGAAAAGTTGTCAATGTGTTTTATCCAAGCCAGAGCAAGAAAGAAAGTAAGAAAGAAAGAAATCTGTGTGTGTGTGTTTGTGTGTGTGTGTGTTTGTGTGTGTTTGTGTGTGTGTGTGTGTGAGAGAGAGAGAGAGAGAGAGAGAGAGAGAGAGAGAGAGAGAGAAAGATGTGTGTGCAAAGAAATGTGTAAGAAAATGAAAAGGCAGTTGGAGACTGTATCCCATTGTCAGTTTCAAGTGATTTAGGGGAAGGAATTCTTGATAATTGCATTAGGTTATTAACATGAAGAGCTGAGAGCAAAGTAACTAATATCCCATAACTCATTAAGTAATGATACTATTTAAAAGAGGGAATTTTAGTTGAAATACTTACTACTATAGTAGTGTTCAAGTGACACTGCCTCTTCTGCTGGATTTTGGTACATATAATGAAAATGTCTTTTAAAGTTGAACTTCAGGTGTCATTGAGTTAGCAAAGGCAAGTAAGTTTATTAGGCATATTAAAGTTTTGGAATAATTCTGCAATAAAGTACATTGTGAATCTTTCTGGGTAAGGTGTGCTTTATGATATAATGGAACCCAACCAAATCACAACACCTGTTAACCCTCAATTAGGAAAGGCAGAATAGAACCTCTTGAGACTTCAGAAATTTTGTTGAGTTCTTTGAAATAATTTGAAATAATTTTGTTGAGATCTTTGAAATAATTTTGAATAAATTATGAAATTTTTGTTAAGGTTCTATAATAAAACCTTTTAGTCCAGTAACCATAAAAAAAAAAAGAAATTGCCTGGATATTGGTTTCTAAGCACCATTTTCCAATTAAAAAGAACTAAGAAAGACTCCTTAAAAAAACTGGTTGATTCCAACATTGGCAAGAAAACAGAACAAAGAAGGCCTACAGAATCTTGTAGTTCTAGATTCCATTAAAAAATGGAAAGATACTAATCATAGCAAAGGGCATAGGAACCATGCTAGGGTTCCCAGTGGTCAAAAATGGAATAATGAGAACACTATGTTGATAATACTAATTATAAGATAAAAGAAAATTGACACTCCTAATAATTGATCAAATAGGAAAGAGAGAACTCTTCTTTACTGAAGAATTCTAAATAATGTATATAAACAAAATGAGGAAAATACAAAATCACCATTAGACACCACAATAATATTTGTATTAATAAGTTCTACCAAAATAGCTACTAATACTAGTGAGTGAAAGCTCAAGCATAAAAAGGTATTTTTTTACCCAGACTTTAATTTTTTATTTGTTCTTTTTAGTTATACATGACATTAGAATGTATTTTGACGTATCAGACATATATGGAGTGTAATTTCACATTTTTGTGGTTGCACAAGATGTGGAGTTACACTGGTCATGTATTCATATATGAACATAGGAATGTTTTGTCTGATTCATTCTACTGTCTTTCTCATTCCCATCTGCACTTTCATTCCACTCCTTCGTGTTCAAATCAGTGAAAGCACCCCCACACCCAGCCTATACTCAGTCAACTCGGAATATCAGAGAGGGCATTTGGCTTGGCCTTTGGTTTTTTGGGATTGGCTTATTTTGCTTAGCAAGGCAGTCTCCAGTGCCATCCATTTACTAGTAAGTGCTGTAATTTCATCCTTTTTTATGGTTGAGAAATATCCCATTGTGTATATGTACCACATTTTCTTCATCCATTCATCTGTTGAAGGGTACCTAGGTATGTTACATAGCTTAGTTATTATGAATTGATCTGCTATGAATATTGATGTGCCTGAATCACTATAGTATGCTGATTTAAAGTTCTTTGGGTATAAAGCAAAGAGTGGGGTAACTGGGTCAAATGGTGGTTCCATTCCAAGTTTTCTAAGGAATCTCCATACTGCTTTCCAGAGTGGTTATACCAATTTGCAGTCCCACCAGCAATGTATGAGTGTACCTTTTTCACCATATCCTAGCCAACATATATTGTTACTTGTATTCCTGGTTGTTGCCATTCTTGACTAGAGTGAGATGAAATCTCAGTATAGTTTTAATTTGCATTTCTCTAATTTCTAATGATGTTGAACATTTTTTCATATATTTGTTGATTGATCATATTTCTCCTTCTGTGAAGTGTTTGTTCAGTTCCTTTACTTATTTGTTGATTGAGTTATTTGGTTTTTTGGTGTTAAGTTTTTTGGGTTCTTTATATATCCTGGAGATTAAGGCTTTATCTAAGTTGCAAAGATTTTCTCCCACTCTGTAGGCTCTCTCTTCACGATTTTGATTGTTTCCTCTGCTGAGAAAAACCTTTTTAGTTTAATACTGCACCATTTATTGATTCTTGATTTTTACTTCTTGCACTTTCGGAATCTTGATGAAGAATTCAGTTCCAGCTAGATTTTGTCCCAAAGCCATTTTTCTTTAACTACTAAGTTTTTAACTACTGAAAACAAAGAGTAATAAAGGAAAGTGCTGATGACAGTAAAAAAAAAAAAAAAAAAAGAATTCAGTTCCTAAGCCAACATGATGGAGATTTGGGCCTACTTTATCTGCTAGTAGGCACAGGGTATCTTATTTAATGCCAAAGTCCTTGATGCACTTACAGTTGAGTTTTGTGCAGGGTAAGAGATATGGATCTAATTTCATTCTGTTACATATGGATTTCCAGTTTTTCCAGCACCATTTGTTAAATAGGCTATCCTTTTGCCAATTTATGTTTTTGATGCCTTTGTCGAGCATGAGATAACTGTATTTATGTAGGTTTGTCTTTGTGACTTCTCTTCTGTACCATTGGTCTTCAGGTCTGTTTTGGTGTCAACATCATGCTATTTTTGTTACTATAGCTTGTACTATAATTTAAGGTCTGGTATTGTGATGCCTCCTGCTTCGTGTTTCTTACTAAGGATTGCTTTGGCTATTCTCTGGGACTCTCATTTTTCCAAATGAATTTCATGATTGCTTTTTCTATTTATATGAAAAACATCATTGGGATTTCAATAGGTATTGCATTAAGTCTGTATAGCACTTTTGGTAGTATGACCATTTTGACAATATTAATTCTGCCTATCCAAGAACATGGGAGATCTTTCCATCTTCTAAGGTATTCTTCGCTTTCTTTCTTTAGAGTTATATACTTTTCATTGTAGAGGTTTTTCTCCTCTTTTATTAAATTGATTCCCAAATATTTTATGGGGGAGGGGGCTATTTTGAATGGGATAGTTTTTGTAATTTCTCTTTCAGTTGATTCATCCTTGATGTATAGGAACTTAATTGATTTATGGGTGTTAATCTTCTATCCTGCTTCTTTGCTAATTTCATTTATTAGTGCTAGAAGTTTTCTGGTAAGATTTTTGGGTCTTTTAAATATAGAATCATGTCTTCAGCAAATAAGGATAGTGTGAGTTATTCTTTTCCTATTCATATCCCTTTAATTTCCTCTTTCTAATTGCTCTGGCTAGAGTTTCAAGGATAATGTTGAATAGAAGTGGTGAAAGAGGGCATCCCTGTCTTGTTCCAGTTTTTAGAGGAATGCTTTCAATTTTCTCCATTTAGAATTATGTTGGCCTTAGGTTTAGCATATGTAACTTTTACAGTATTGAAATATGTTCCTATTAACCCTAGTTTTCCTAATGTTTCATTTTGTAAAATGTTTTTTGTATCTGATTCTGATTTTTCATTACATTCTTTAGGATTGGGATATATTTTGAAATTATTTCATTGAATAGATTGTACATTCCTTTGTTGTATCTCCAAGCTTTCATCTGTATTGATAAATCTGACAAATTTGGTCTCTTTGGATTATCCCATATTTCTTGAAAGTGCTGATTTTGGTCTCTTAACATCTTTTTTCCATGGTCAATTTTATTTCCAAGATGATATATTTTGTCTTTATTGCCTGAAACTCTGTATTCCAAGTAGTCTAGTCTATTAGTGATGCTTTTTAAAATATTTAATTTGATTTATTGATTCCTTTACTTCAAAGATTTCTGCTTGCTTTTTTAAAGAATCTCATCTCTTTATTGAAGTGATCTTTCACTTCCTATATTTTCTCTCTTATTTCAAGCCTTACATTGTTCTTTACCTCACAGATTAGTTTAACTATGTACATTCTAAATGCCTTCTGTCACATTTCTTCCAATATTATTAAAGTATCTTGGTTTGTTTGGGGTGATTTGTTCCCTTGCTTTTTCATGTTGCTTGTGTGTCTACCCATCTGACAGTATGGATCTGAGACAGATTTTCTGCTCTGTAGACTTACAGTGTCCTTGAAAGTTTCTAATACCTCATCATTTAGGGGGAGACAAATAATAACAACCAGTTCAAACAATATGTAGCATTAAGCCAAATAGTTCCTGGTATAATGCCTACAATGTTGTCACAATAAACAGAAATGATATTATCAGTTATTGCCTACAATAAAAATGATAAGCTTGTAAAAGGATTTACAATTTCAGATGGTGTACAAGGTGAGAAAGGAATTGACATAGGATGTGATGATTATGAGGGAAGATGAGAGAGGATAGAAGTAAAGAATTAAATGAAGAGTGAAAGAGAGAACAATAGAGATTGGCTATCAACAGAAGAAAATGGAGAGATTCAAGGGAAAGAGATAAGTGAGAGAAAATATATATAAAGTAAAAAAAAAATTAAATTAAAAAAAATCCTGAAATATACTAATCAAACTTCCTAGTCCTAAAAAAAAAGAAAAAAAACTGATCCATGAAAAATAACTGGTTTCAAAAATGCTAAAAATGGGAAAAAAATATGAATATGTATAAATGTCCATGAACCATTATGGTTATAATTAAGCAGATAAAAGAAACAGAAAAAAATATATCTCAAAAAAAAAATAAAGAACTAATTCCATTGCATTTCAAAATATTATCAGTTTCCCTTCTCAGCAGTTATGTGGGGTTGGCTGGTATGTGATGCTTATTCCACCCTCAGGGTGTAGTTGCTAGAGTGAGACAGATAAACCTATAGGAACACCTGGAGTGGAAGGTTAGGCTTAGGTAGGCTCTAGGTTCTTGACTGGATGCTGATTGGTCTAGAGATTTTAAATCAGTTCACCTCCAGGGCCCAGCAATTGTCAGTCCACACTGAAAGACTATACCCCATGGATCTCCTTTGGGTTTCACTTGTGTGGCGTATGAGCCAATTCTTATTCCACTATGTCACCTGCAGACTGCACATTTCCTGGTCTCAGTTCATTTTCCAAACTCTATCACACTCATTCCTACCCTTTTGAATTCCCAGTCAGGTGCATTCTCTCCCAGCCAGTCCCTCAAGTAGCTGGATTGGACAGGGAGGGAGAGTGACAGGTAGGGTTTCTGCAACCAGATGTTTCCTGTGTAAACCTCTCTCCACGTTTCATTTTCTCCTGATCATTTAGAAACACTCTTTTTTGTGTGGGTTTGCCAGGCCTGTACTTCAGGCCAGTTTAAGGTTTGCCAGGAGTTGGCTCCCTTAGCTGCTGGCCCCTGTGCTGCAGCTGCAAAACAGTTCTTTCCTCTGTCTTTTGCATGCCACCAGGAGAGAAGTGGTTTCTTTGCAGTACAAGGCTATTGTGCAGCTCACCTTTAAGTTTAGTCAGGCAGTGTCTCTGATCTCTAAACTCTCCTTACCCAGACATGCCTCAATCCTCCTAAAAACACAGGTTCCTTTAATCCCCTTATCCCTCCACTGCGCTCAAGGAGGGAACACTCTGGCTGGTGCCTTCAGCTGTGGCAACAGAGGTTGCGATGCTGGTGATTTCTTCCTTATTTTATTATATTCAACTTTCTTAGCCTTCAATCTACTTTGAGTGTCCAGTATTAAATTCCAGTAAAGTCTTCCTCCTCCTCAACCCTTTTTTTTTTTCCCATTCACCCATCTTGCTGAGAAGCTGCCTGTCTGCCTTCTTGGTTTCATGCCACAGAGCAGTCAGGAAAGGAACCTGCTCTATTCTACCATCTTGAAACCTCCTCAAATAGGTTATTTGTGTAGTCTCAACGTGGAACACAACAAAATAGCAACTTTATAAGAGAAGATTCTAGAACACAGCATGTCTGGCAAATGATCATGATTAACATCACCATTAATACATTTGAGCATCAAGGACCACTTAATACAGTGAGTACCCAAGAAGCACATTGCCTGCATTTTATCTTTTCCAGTAATCTACAACTTGAAATTACAGGTGAGAAAACATCAACATTTTTTAAAATATTGACACACATTCTAGAAAATTATTAATTCATACTCTTCAAAAGTAAGATGAAAAATTAGTACTTGTAAATGTAAAAACTGACAGGAATGTGGCATTCTGAATCACAGCCTAGAAAAAAAAAAAAAAAAATATATATATATATATATATATATATATATATATATATATATATATATTACTGGAAAAACTGGTGAAAAGTAAATAAGTTTTGTACTTTATAATATTGTGCCAAAGTGAATTTCTTAGTTTAAAATAATGACCTTTGTTTTTTAAAGATGTTAACAAAAGAGGGAATTTTGAAGAAAGATACAGGAATATTCTTTTTTATCATTTATATAATATCCCTATAAATTTAAATATTTTTGCAAAAATTAATGAAAAATACAATCAAATTTAATAATAAAAATCTAGGAATATAATTAATATACAAGTAGCTAATTAAATATAGACTTTGATCAGCATAGTACAGAATAAAGACATGTCTGATATACCTCAATTCTAGCATGACCACCACTAAAGTTGAGTTTTTCACATGTATTAAAAATCACTATCAGGGGGCCAGGGTTGTGGCTCAGCGGTAGAGCGCTTATCTAGCATGTGTGAGGCACTGGGTTTGATCCCCAGCACCACATAAAAAATAAAAACAAAATAAAGGTATTGTGTCCATCTACAACTAAAAAATCATATTTAAAATAAATCACTGTCAGAATCACATAATGGAAGGATTCTACTTCACTTTAGTTAGATATAAAACATTTTCCTCTTTTCATCATTCTGACTTTTTCTTTGTCATTCAAAATACATTGTTCATCTTAACAGAAATTGTTTAATAGATCTCATTAAACTTCTTATTCTAAAGATTCCAACAAGAATAAAAAATCCATAGGATATTACAAATGACTATTCTTGGTTGCAATTTGCCAAGTTAAGAGTTAATATATCAAGATAATAAAATGTTAGAGCTTTTAGTTCAAGCAAAAACTATAAAAAATCAAAGATATCAGAGTACACGTTATCATACTATGCATGAAATTGCCTATTTAGAAAAAGAAATAGTAAAGTGATAATTGTTATGATGTTAAAATCTCTGAAAAGAAATTGCCACATTGTCAGCAAAGCCAAAATTTCCGGTTGGTTTATCAATAAGATTGTAATTTCCTTTGGGCCTATACTTTACTTTAAACTGCCTTCTGAGTGTGTATCGTCCCTTCTACCAATGCTGGAAGCTGAATTCCTCTAGGAGGATTCAGGGGCTGGATAGTTAGTTTATGTGATGGTCTGGATGTGAGGTGTCCCGCAAAAGCTCACATGTGAGACAATGCAAGAAGCTTTCGAGAAGAAATGATTATTAGATTATAGCCTAAACCTAATGGGTGAATTAATTCATGATGCAATTAACTGAGTAACTGGAAGCAGGTTGGAGTATGGCTAGAAGAAGTGATTCATTGGGGCATGGCTATAGGGCATATATTTTGTATCTGAAGAGTTAGATTCCCACCCTCTGCTCTCTGATCAACATGTGAGCTGCTTCCCTCCATTACACTCATTTGCCATGACCCTTGAGGAATGGTGTCCGCTGTCTATGAATTGAGACCTCTAAAACCGTGAGCCCCTAAACAAACATTTTTGAGTCCTTTAGTTACAGTGGCAAAAAAGCTGACCAAAACAGTCATCTAAAACCTTTGTCCACATTTTGTTTGAGTGAGTTTAAAACAATCATAGAGGGCATGGGGAAAATGAGAAAGATCTGAAAATGGTTGTATTTAAGAACTGTTAGAGAAGTAACTGTGCTTAATGTATCCTATATTACAGGCCTCTTTGAAGGCATACTTTTCTTTTTTATTTTTTTGCAGTTCTGGGAATTGAACTTGCAAACTTGGTCATGTAGGGCAAGCGCCCTGTCAGTGTGTTAACATCCCCAGCTTACATATATGCTTTTGAATCATGGTTATCTTCAGTTCTTGTTAGCTGTCTGAACCAATCACTGACAGATCTAGAAGTCTATGTGGGTTGGAGGTGGGGAGAACTCAAATTAATCTGAGGATTCAGAGACTAATTCATGAGTCATGATACCCTGGGAATAGCCTTAGGAGAAAATTTTGCATATTGACAGAGAGATGGGATACCTAAGGACAAAAGGAAATATTTAGGTGCACTTGGGTTTTCTCTGAAGCTGCATCCTAAACTCATTTTAATCTCAGTCTTCCAGGAACTCAACCAGGGTATATATATATATATATATATATATATATATATATATATATATATATATATATATGTGTGTGTCTCACACACACATATCTATATGTGTATATATGCCAAATATTAAACAAATTTTCATTTCTTTCTTTTTTGAAGTGCAAGCAATCTTTTAATTTTGCAGTTAAAGTGAGAGAGTCATAGAATTTCAGGCTTGAACATTTTTTTTTCTTTTCCAGAGTCACCTAAAATGAAAGATAATTAATTAGTTATAATTTTCTTTCTATAATAAAAATCCTAAGGGTAGTGTAGTGAGAAACAATGATGGAGACACTTAATGAATACATTCAGCCAATTGATCGGTATCCTCATCTAAATATGAGAGCAATACTTTTATTCATTGCCCTGGACATATAATGAAGGGAAGGTATGAGAGGAGATAAATTTTAAAGGTAACCACAACTTTAAATGATATAAAAAGAATTTGCCAAAACACTCGAAATGCATTTATTGGAGCAATCAATTTCACTTCATCTGGAGGAACTCATCTACTAAATGAATGGATCTTAGCTTCCCAGTTTTTAAACTGGCCCTCAGTGTTCATGCTACTGGGTCTCCATGTTCTACTAGAAAACCTGAGAAAGGGACATGAGTATAATCAACTAAAGGGAGTTGAAAATGCAGCTTCTCCTCCCTATTCTCAAACTTTTGTGGGTTGTTTTTTTTTTTTTTTTCAGTTTTCTACTCCTGTAATTATCATGGACAATTTCAGGGCCAGATGTGTAATTGCTTACTTAAATGAAAAGGACTTCAGCTTGAGCCCGATGTCACCTCCTGCCTGCATTTTTACTGGAGTCAGACTTGTCCAAAACATGTTTTGTGTTTTAACAGGGTTTGGCCCAGCACCTGCTTTGTGATTCAACTGCTTTCATTCATTCTCTCTCCTTCAGCAACTTGTGCTTGGGAGGCTTCAATAGGGCTCCAGTCCTCTTTTCCAACACTATCGGCTCTGGTCTCTGCTAAATCTTTCCTTAACTTTGGTGTTTGGCATGCATCTTTGAAAGATTGCCTTGGCTTTTTGACTTTGATTAATCTGCATCTCAGTTTTTGTTGGTTGGTCTGTAAATTTTAATTCTTATGTTCCTTTCATTTCAGTTAATAAAGGGAAATCAGTTTACCTGCTATATGCCACAACATTTTCTGTCATTGTATGCTGTCAGATTTTGAGGGAGATTTTTATATTCAAACACCAAATCCTACACATTGCTCTAAATCAAGAGCTAATAAAAAAATCATATCAATACTTTTAATTAATAGGATAATAGAAGTCATGTTTCCATTAACAACAAATTTCCTTAGATTCACCTAACCCAAGCACAATGACAACAACAATAAAAACAAAACCCTCAAAATATATTGGATGATTATTGAGTTATCACAGGAAAACTAATGAAATAAAATGCAATTGAAAATAGAATCCAGTAGGGAGAAAACAATCTGTCACTCATTCTTTTTTCAAATCCCTCCTCCATTTCTTACACCACTCCACAGCCAGATACTGTAGTGTCTGCATGTTTCCTTCACTCAGTCTTCACATCTAAAAGTCTTTCATTCTACCTTCTAAGTACATATGGTCAGCTCAGCCTCATCTGTCAAGGCCTCTCCATTCTTCTACAAATACCTGAGTGTGTAAGGAAAGGTCAAATTCCAAAGTCTCTGCATGAAGACTAATTGGTCTTGGTGTTCATCCTTGGTCCATTACTGGTGGTTCTGGGGCGGCCACTTGCCTGATCACCTAGGGTATATCTGATGGTTTTGATGTGGTTTGATGGACTCTCAAGGATCTGTGGTGAAAGGCTTGGATCTTTTTCTGATGTTGAAGAAGATGTGGACCATTCGAAGTTAAGGCCTCATGGGAGGATTTCAGGTAAGTTGGGGACGTTCTCTCAGGGGCATTAAGGTAGTTCTCCATTTAATGACTCATTACCACTCATGCTCCTCTCACTGCCAACTGATGTGATGCGCTGTAACTGTGAGGGCCCTCACCAGAGCTGTGCTTACTCCAGTGGCGCCCAAAACTGAGAGCTAAGTAGGCCCTTCTTTTCCGTAAGTAGACTGCCTCAAGTATTTTGTTAACTAACTACTTGCCTCAGGTATTTGGGTAAAGTTGACTGATGCAGTGGGTAAGGAGATTCTAGAGAAGAGTAACACATGCCCACCTAACTGCGTAAGTTCTACAGCTTGCTCCATAATATTTACAGGAGAGACACTGGTTTTTGATTGCATTTAGTAGAAAATTTATGTCTGTTATGTTGGTTTTGCATGTTGCTGTCTCCCTCCAACAAGATAAGGAAGCAGAGTTACTGAATTGATTGGTATAATTAAGTACTCTTGATGACATATCCTCTCCATTATTAAAACTCTTTTTTTTTTTCAGCAACATTTTCTCTTTCCCTTTCTCTAAACATTTACTGTGACTCATTAGACCAACATCTTTTTCTTTTCTTGTCTTGTCTTTTGTACTTGGGATTGAACACTGGGGCCATTTATCACTGAGCTACATCCCAAGCACTTTTTATTATTTATTTTGAGACAGGGTCTTGCTATGTTGCTTATAGTCTCAATTGCAGAGATTGGCCTCAAACTTCTAATCCTCCTGCTTTAGGCTTCCTGAGGCACTGGGATCTCAGGCATGAGCAACCATGCCCTGTGGGCTGAGATCATCAGCAAGATTACTTAAAAAAAATTAGTTGTATTTATTATAATTAGTTATACATAACAGCCAAATGCAATTCAATTCATATTACACAAATAGAGCACAAATTTTCATGTCTCTGGTTGAACATAAAGTAGAGTCACACCATTCATGTTTTTATACATGTACATAGGGTAATGATGTCCCTCTCATTCCACTATCTTTCCTACTCCTATATTCCCTCTCTTCGCCCTCCCCTTTGTCCTATCTAGAGTTCATCTATTCCTCCTGTGCCCCCCCACTCCATCCCCATTATGAATCAGCATCTTTATATCAGAGGACACATTTGGCATTTGATATTTTGGGATTGGCTTACTTTGCTTAGCATTTTATTTTCCGACTCCATCCATTTACCTGCAAATGCCATAATTTTATTCTCTTTTATTGCTGAGTAATATTTCATTATATATATATATATATATATATATATATATATATATACACACACACACACACACACACACACATATATACATGTATACACACACACATATATACATATACATATACATATACATATATATACACATACCAAAGTTTATTTATCCATTCATCTATTGAAGTTTATCTAGGTTGGATCCACAATTTAGCTACTATGAATAGTGCTGCTATAAACATTGATGTGGCTGTGTCACTATAGTATGCTGTTTTAAAATCCTTTGTGTATAAATCGAGGAGTGGGATAGCTGGGTCAAATGGTGGTTCCATTCCCAGTTTTCCAAGAAATCTCCATACTGCTTTCCAGATTGGTTGCACCAATTTGCAGTCCCACCAGCAAAGTAAGAGTGTACCCTTTTCCCACATCCTTGAAAAAATTTATTATTTTTTGTATTCTTTTTTTTTAAAGAGAGAGTGGGAGAGGAGAGAGAGAGAGAGAATTTTTTTAATATTTATTTTTTAGTTCTCTGCGGACACAACATCTTTTTTTGTATGTGGTGCTGAGGATCGAACCCGGGCAGCACGCATGCCAGGCGAGCGCGCTACCACTTGAGCCACATCCCCAGCCCAATTTTTTGTATTCTTAATAGCTGCCATTTTGACTGAAGTGAGATGAAATCTTAGAGCAGTTTGATTTGCATTTCTCTAATTGCTAGAGATGTTAAACATTTTTTAATATATTTGTTGATTGATTATATATCCTCTTGTAAGAAGTGTCTGTTCAGTTCCTTGGCCCATTTATTGATTGGATTATTTGTGTGTTTTTGGTGTTAAGATTTTTGAGTTCTTTGTATATATATCCTAGAGATTAGTGCTCTATCTGATGTGCATGTGGTAAAAATTTGCTCCCATTCTGTAGACTCTCTATTCACTTCACTGATTGTTTCTTTTACTGAGAAGAAATGTTTGAGTTTGAATCCATCCCATTTATTGATTCTTGTTTAATTCTTACACTGCAGGAGTCTTATTAAGGAACTTGGGGCCTAATCTGACATGATGGAGATTGAGACCTATTTTTCTTCTATTAGGTCCAGGGTCTCTGGTTCAATTAACCTAGTTAATTAAATTAAATTAAATTTAACCTAGTTCCTAGGTCCTTGATCCACTTTGACTTCAGTTTTGTGCATGGGTTTAATTTCATTTTGTTGTATATGGATTTCCAGTTTTCACAGCACCATTTGTTAAAGAGGCTATCTTTTCTCCAATATATGTTTTTGGGGTCTTTGTCTAATATAAGATAACTGTATTTATGTGGTTTTGTCTCTATGTTCTCCATTCTGTAGCACTGGTCTACAAGTCTATATTGGTGTCAATATATGACCTTTTTTATTAATATAGCTCTGTAGTATAGTTTAAGGTCTGTTATAGTGATGCCACCTAATTCACTCTTCTTGCTAAGGATTGCTTTAGCTATTCTGGGTCTCTTATTTTTCCAGATGAATTTTATGACTGCTTTTTCTATTTCTATTAGGAATGTCATTGGAATTTTGATTGAAATTGCATTAAATCTGTATAGTGCTTTTGTTAGTATGGCCATTTTGACAATGTTAATTCTGCCTACCCAAGAACAAGAGAGATCTTTCCATCTTTTAAGGTATTCTTTAATTTCTTTCCTTCCCATTCTGTAGTTTTCATTGTAGAGGTCTTTCACCACTTTCGTTAAAGTGATTCCCAAGATTACTTTTAATTGAGTTAATAGTATAAGACACATTTCCTGATCAACTAATGGTTATTTATATTGCAAATGTCCTTCCCTAATTTTATGGTTCTCAAACATCAATAGGCATAAGAATTACTCATAGAAGTTATACAACATAGATTACAGAGCCCCATTACCCAGTTTCTCAATGAGTATGTCAGGGTATAGAAATTTGCATTTCTAACAAGTTCCAAAGTGGTGATGATTCCATTGGTTCTTATATCATAGTTTGAGAATAACAAACCCAATTCATCTTTATTCTCATTGTAGTGTGAGTAAGCCAAGAAAAGCTCTTATATTTCACTTGATCTGGAATCCAGTTGTGGGGAATATGTTCCCTTGTCCCCCAACCTATATTGTGTTCATATTCTAAAACCCTCTGGCTATTAAAATGGAAACAACCTTTGAGTTCTATTTATCCTTGAAAATGCTCATATTATGTTAGTGAGGTTAGCCACTAACATATCCTATCTCCATTACTAAGTCCTAAACATCTTTATTTCACTTATAAAAAAATTATATCATTCCATTAGTTGGAAAAGAAATAGCTTTTGCCTTAAATTGAAGGTTATTACAAAATTTAGTTTATAATGCAACACAATCTTAAAAAAACAATGAATGTAAGTGATACTGAATCAAATAGTTTCAAAAGTGCATATGCAAAAATAAATTATGCAATGGGAATAAAAAAGATGCCATGATTCATTCTTAATAAAGGGGTAATCATCTCAATGTCTCTTTGCCTTAGATAGAAAATAGATTCAATATTAAGTCTGTTCCATTTTTTTTAATCTATTTCCATTGTTCAGTTATTTGCTTCCAGTGAGAGTCCCCAAGCTTTTTCCCAAGCAGTCACAGAAGGCAAAAGAGATCTCAGAGCTTTCCTATCAAAAGGAGTAGATATTCATATTTATTTCAACTACTGTAATGAAAGTTATTTTATTCAACCAGCAGAGTTTCAAGAAGGCCCCTAAAGCCTTCTCTAAAATTTTCTTCTGCTCAATCTTCTAATATCTTTGATGGAAAGAAAAAGAAGTTTCTTCTCTCTCACATTGCCATATTCTCTTAAGAAAAGCTTGTGAAAATCTTTTTTATTTGTACATTTTTTCATAATGCTGAAAAAAGTCTTCATTGAACTAGCTGGTAAATATAGTCAGTATCTTCTGAGAAACACCAGTTTTAGTTTAATCAAACTCAAGTTTAAGTTTTGTTTATGAATAGAGTTCATAGACCTTCTCTCAAGTCTGCATGATTGCTAAATGTTAAAATGCAGAAAATTGATTTTAATATGAAACAATCAGCATTCCCTCAATTGGCACTAATTTATGCAAAAATTTAGAAGAAATAGTGTTCCTATTAAAATATCAATCACAGCAAAATAACTAATATGTACTCGTGATATATATATATATATATATATATATATATATATATATATATATATATATATATATAAAAAAATCTCACTTCATGAAGTTAGCTCCAATTGCCAATTAATAGGGAGAAAATGCAGAGAGGATGAATGACTGGCCAAGGTACAAGCAGTTAGCAACCACCTTGCCAACACTCAGACCCACTCAATAACATTCAACCCTGCCTGCATGTGCAGTCTCAGCGCATTGAATCAGGAGTGGTGGCTAAGGTGGGATCCTACTTCTTGGGGATGCTCACCCCTCTCCACAGGGTCTTGGCCATGCATTCAACTCTTTGCACACACTGCCTAAAAGCACCATTTTGTGGAATTCCTCTGCCTGCTGCTCTAGAGAAAGTTTGTGAGGCTCACTGGCTTATATTAATGTTTGTGTGATGGGGATAGGTTTGAGCAAGTGTGCCTAGTGCCATAAATCAGGAGTTAGACATGGAAGAATTAATGATGCCTGACACCTCACTCCATCTTGTTCCTTGTCTTCCCACCCCCACTTCCATTCTGTCAATTAATAGATATTTTCCTATAAGCTAATGGGAAATACTAATTTAAATCAACCCTGTCATTAATTTTAATATAAAAAATTAACACATTCTCCATAGGTACTAGTTTATATAAAAATTTGCAAGAAAGTGTTTGATTTATTTATTTCTGAACATTGTGACATGATTTGAAGGAAGCTTAAAGGACCTATACATCAAAAAATGTGCCGAAGTCTCCCATAATGTTGGGATAATGCAGACAATTGTCATGTTAACAGTGTTACTAGGTGCTACACAGTTTAGATCATTTGCATACTGTATCAGTGACTAGATGTACGATGTGGGATGTGGGGGAAGTCATTTGCTCTTTCTGTGACTCATCTTCTGTCCTGTAAAAGAAATAACATTCCAGCACTTGTTTCTATTGTTCAGGTACAACATGGTCCATCCCACTGGGACTGCATAGCAAAATTACAAGGAGATTTTGTAACAGCACCTTCAGAGCTGAGGCACAGAATAGTGCTCAGCAATCCACCTATCCCCACATTGTTCCTCAGAAGTCAGCCAGGGCCACGGAAGTGAACTATTTGTAAGGAGTCCTCTAGTGAAAGAAATCCCAAGCTTGTGTTAGTTACATGTTTGTAGGTTGGAATAAAATTATGAAAAGCATACCTACTGTTCTAAGCAACAAAGGGCTTCCTGGCCTAACATTCTTTAGAAACCTCAACGCTCAGTTAGGAGTTGGAACACTAATGCTATCTGTACCATCTACAGCCCCATTGTACTGGGCAGTGAGATAGGTTGCCAAGAGATCACAGAAAGTATCCAGACAAGCATGTGCAACAGTTTATTGAAATGTGGTCATGAGGAAGGTTCAGTTTTAAAAGTCTGGACAGATAGCCTCCATCCCTCATGGTGGTTCACCAATTATTGTTTCTATATCTCATGATATTACTCCAAAAAACAGTATCTCCATGCCTTCCAACATCTTGTCCAGAGGCAACTGGCTGGATGTGTGGCATTTATCACCTCCACAGTGCCCTCAGTTTCATACCAGTTACTGCAGTGGGGGGGACTTTAGAAGTTAGGCTACAGAAGCAGTGACATCACTAACTTACCTTGCTTTGTTCCACTGTAGGACCAGCATCCCAAGGGAATTGTCATGCATGCAAGAAAGCAACATTCTATAGATAACTCAAACTTGCCCTAAGTCCTAGTATTCATGAGAGAAAGTCAAGTGTTCTTCGAGATAATATTGATCCAGACATTCCAGTCCATATTAGCTCTGGTTGTTCCTATAACTTGCCTATATATGTTCTTGGGACTAGAGGGGGGCAATTCAGGGACGTGGTTTCTTATTTCCTCCTTTTCTCCAAGGATAAAACACTATTGTTATCAGTCTGAGACTTTGTTCTTCTTTCATGAAAGTTCAGCCCAACTGACCTAGCTCCCTGCTAAGCCAAGGGAAGAACATAACAAAAGTCAATTGAGATCAAAGATACTTCTTCCTCAATCTGGTAGGAATTTGGTGAGGATTAAATCATAATGCATACCAAGTACTTAAAACAATGCAAATTGCAGAACTGCTCGTTGTTAATTGCTGTTTATTTTATTACCTGTTATGTATAAAGCACTTTAAAAAGAATCTTGCTTTTGATTATGATTCTTTCTTCCTTTTCTAAATGCTGTGAGGTAGGTGTTTTTATTTCTCTCTTTTTAAGATATTAAAGAATAAGGAAAATTCAAGTTCAGAAAGGTTAAGTTTCATGCCCAAGGTCACACAGCTCAGTAGCAAACCAGGCTGTGAGACTTCAAGGTGATTTAATCTTCTAAAATATAAAATGTTATGGATCCTTCACAATACTCACTGGAGAATCTGTTAAAAATGCAGATTGTGGAGAAGTCTCATACTGTGGTTTATTCAGTAGGACTTAGGAGCATCTGCAAATTAGTAATAAAAAAGAAAAAAAAACTAGTAACACTGACATGATAATTTGGTAATTACTGGAAACATTGCCTATAGGTGGGGGAAAATGATCATAAAATTATCATCTAAAACATACTTTATGGAAAAGTAGACATAATGTGAAAATAGATAGAATCCTAAGATACCTGGAACAATTTATGTAGAGACAAAATGAAATAAGAGGGAACTGGGTGATCAGATTTTACAGCTTGGTGACTTTCGGGGTCAGAGTTTAAGACAGTTCTCATAGTCTGACAGAGATTTTATCAAGATAGAGGCAAAGTTGAAAACTGGGAGTGCTTCCAGGGCAGGAAGGATCAGGTGAATAGCACAGGGCAGGTAGTGAGAGCTATGAGGAAAGCCCAGAGGGGCCAGAACCAGGTCATCGAGGGTCTGGAGCACGGAACACATTAGTCCCACATTTCTTCAACATGACAGGCATGTATGCAAATGTAGTGTCACTGGGTCACCTTCCCTGATAACACAGCTGATCAGTTTCACAGTTGCTGAAACCCACCTTCCTGATCCCAAGTGTAGAAGGCCGTCATTTGGCTAGAGCTGTAGTAGAGTATGAAAACTGTGTTATTAAAAGAAGAAATGGAAGGACAAGTGGGAGTGGAGATGAATTTTCATCTCTTTCGACTTGTTGCCTCAGACAGCACTATCTGCAGAGCTCCTGATTGAAAACAGGAGAGGACAAATAGAGGCCAAAACAATTTGCCCTAACTTCTTTCGCCATCTATTTTTTTTTTTTTCTGATTCCAATATACAGATCCTATCCTCCAATTAATTAAAAAAAAAAAAAAAAGATTTCATAAAAAAGGACATTGCAGTAGCCTATAAAGAGAATGGTGATGTTTTTGCTCTTGTGTGAAATTAGCAACATTCTTATTATAAAGCTGCTTTGGGAACTCAATACTGTATTTACTCCAGGTGAGACTTTACAAATACAATTATTTCTGATGGCTTAGTACTTTCTCCATTACACAAATCACCTAAATTCTAATTTATCACAGTGATTTGAGATTCAACGGGCCTCTGTCAACAACTTCTAAAATTTTCTCTCTCTCTCAAAATGCTTCTGAGGTAAATATTCACAAAGCCACCATAGTGGAGATAATGACAGATTGTCCAAGGAAAGGCCCAGTTACACCTCACCTTAGGACTGGTTTATGTTAGACAACCAAGGGATCACTACATGCAACTTTCTTTCTTGGAGTAGGACAGTGTTGCTATGGTTTCTCATCTCCCTAGTTACACATCTGGATGAAAAGGAAAATAAATTCACAGAAAACATAACCAAGGAAACTATGATAAAACAACAGTTTTCTTGAAATATGAAATAGCCCAAATATGCCAAATTTCTCTTCTACTACCCTTTCCTTCTGCCAAAACCAGAAATCACCCAAGCAGTTTAAAGATTCCATAACCAGGAAAGCAGTTTAAATTGATTAATATAAAATGAAAAGCTATGTAGATTAAACAAGAAGATACATTTCATATATGCTGTTATCTAAGATAAGTAAATAATAATAATAAAAGAGCTTGTAGCAGAAATTTGCTTTAAAAGGAGCAAATGCTGTGAAAAATGGCATGTAATGGAGTCTACATAGACTGACGGACTCGTCGGCTTCTGTCTCCATCTCTGGGAATTCTCTGACAGCTTTGCTCACTGCAATGTTATAAATGATATAGCCTTGAAGTATAATTAGAATTATGCCTTCAAATCACTAAAGAAATATTTTACAATTCTCACTAAAACCTTACTTTGAGATGCACTCATTGAATTTGGGATTATTTCCTCTAACATGATAGCACTATAGTCTAGACACTCTGGAACCTGGTTCTGAAGAAGCATTGCTTGATTTCAAGTTCAAGAGTTAACACATGACTTCATATTGGTACAGATTTGTATATTACAAAATAAAAAAAAATAGTAACATCAACTTTGTAGGGCTTTATGCTTGGTCTACATGAATGATCAAATTCGACCTACTCCTGGAAATAAAATTGCCATCTTGTAAGGTGATATTTGTTGATTATTCATGAGACAGTCTTTGAGAATTATTATTACTAAGTGTCAAATATATAATATATGGGTAGATAAGCTAAACCCAAATTTCATGGCCACCATGTAGTTCCTTTAAAAACTCCGACCAGCTAAATTATTTGGTCTCTGATTAACTCATCTACAAAATAGAGATGATGATAAAAAGAAACATATTTCATGAAAATAAATAGGATATCTGAAGATCTTAGTATAGTGCCTGGCACAGAAAAACTTTTAAAAATATGAGAATTATTTTTTCTACATCCACTTAGAACAACCATATATTTACCCAAGTAATGCTGTAGCCATAGTGCAATAAAGAGGAAGATCTTTGCACCAAATCTTTTTCCTGATAAATTTTGGTGAGAATAGTTTTTTTTTTTCCTGTACATTTCTGTTTTCATTGTTATTATGTATTTAAACTCTGGGTTTTCATTTCCTAGAATAAAAGACTGTAGGGGCGGTAGGAGGGGGAGAAGAAGGGTCAGGAGATATGTTTGGTCTCATGAGAAAAGTCTCCGGGACTCACTCCTCCTAGTCCATATTTTCCCTGAAGATCTTTTAGAGATCTTCCACTGCAGGCAGACCAATGTGTCCTACCACAGTTTTGACAGTGGTCAAGCAAATGAAGTTCCAATTCTCCAATCCCATCACATATTACATCATGCCACCATCGTTGGAAGAAGGCAGGAGAGCTGAATGTCCTGTTATTCCAGGCTGAGGTAGGAGGATCTCTCATTTGATTCCAGCTAGCATCAGCAATTGAAGGACACCCCATCTCATAATAAATTAAAAATTAAGATGTATTTCAGTGGTCAGGCACACCTGGATGCAATCCCTAGTTTAAAAAGGAAAATAATTTTTGAAATAAAAAAATGCTTTAATATTGAGTTAGTGAAACATACCATACCATGTAATCACATTTATTTCACTATTGTATTAAAACAAGGAAGAAGTTTACAACAATTCTCATTTAGATATGCAGGAATCAGTTGTTGGCTTTTCATCTTTCCCTCTACTGGGCTCAGACACCCAAGCAAGCTTCACAGAGTGAAGAGGGCAAGACTTATTGAGTGAATCAGAAATGAAGACAAAACAATCTGATGAAAATCTTTATAGAAGTGATTACCGAGAATTCAGCTAAATGAAGAATTAGAAAACTCTACCTCAAAATATGAACAGGGGCTGGAGAGACTTTTTTTTCTTGTATTTTTGTTTTCTGTTGCTATTTCTCTGCTTAGAATAGATATTTTTTAAATACACTAATTCTTTTTAACGTTTTTAAAAATAAGCTGAGACTTTCTGATTAAAAAAAAAATGAAGTCCTGTTTCTGTGTTTAAAACATTTTTAGTGCATTTTCTTATTCTCTTGAAAAATAATGGCATTTGGAATCTGAGTGACCTCGCAAGAATTATAGAAGCAAACAGAAATGTTCCTTTGTTAAAGTCTGGGAAGAAATTAATAATGCTATAGGGAAAAGTGTGATAGACCATACAG
This sequence comes from Marmota flaviventris, assembly GCF_047511675.1. Classification (NCBI taxonomy): domain Eukaryota; kingdom Metazoa; phylum Chordata; class Mammalia; order Rodentia; family Sciuridae; genus Marmota; species Marmota flaviventris. Next base: position 87,277,356 of record NC_092508.1, read on the forward strand.
ACTTTCAGAATACTTGAATTGGAATGTGACTTTGCTTCAGTGGTTTTAAAAGAGAAATAAAAGCAATTCAGATGATCTTGCCTGGAAGTTGTATTATTATCAGTTCTAATTGACTTGTATAATGTTCTTATATAATGTGTAATAGTGCATAATTAGTTATTTGACTTAACTCTAGAAACACATTCTTTACAGTGGTGACACACACTAGTAAGGAAATCACATCCTTCCTGAATGGCCACACTGGTCATTCTCTTTGTCAATGGGTAAGAATGATTCTTGAGCCTCACCAGTGTCCACATGCTTTGTGATAGCATCAGCTTTAGCAGAACAGTGTCATATGGTAGGTTACAAGAAACTTGATTTTATTTCCGGTTTGGACACACGTTATTTGTATGACCTTAAGCAAGTCATTTCATCTCTTCATTCTAGTTTATTCATCTCTTCAATGAGAAAAATGGACAAGGTGGCCTCAGAGGATACATAAAATGTTAAAGGTGATATTATCTATAGTTTACAGAGAAAGAAATTTATTTTACAAAAGAAATAACAGCTCCAGAGGGATTTAGTGACTCGTCACTGTACAGTTAAGGGAAAAGTGAAAAATATAACTCTGGTATTTGTTTTTTAATCCAATGGTTGACTCTATACACTGAAACTTTATATGCTTATTAACCAGAGAACTGAAAATTAAATAGTTTTATAATTTATAAGTTAAATAAATATCTTGTGATAACTTTTATATGTCTTTTTCAAGTATAATTATATATTATATATACATAAAGAGAAAAGAAATATTTCTCTTTCTTGTTGAGATCATCAATAGCATGTGAGGATGATTTTCATGTATTTTAGATTTTTTTTTTAATTTCTATGAAATTTTATATTGAAAAAAGTCTCTGTAATGCATATAAGTAAATACTTGTTCGCAATTGCTTGATAAGAAACTTCTGGTTACTGAATGTGGTTTAGATATCGCTTGAAGATTAACTATATTAGGAAGTTAGAAGTTCATTCTTATTATAAAAACTCATCATTTCGATGTTCCAGTAGGAACAAAGAATAGAACCTGTACAATATCACAGAGGGATGTTTTCTGGGATGACATGGTAGCTGACTTCCAGGGTCCCCATGGGGTCTTGTTAACTGGGTGAATTACTGCAGCTTTGGAAAAGTGACTTGTCAAATTCTAGTAATTCTCTTGTCACTAAGTAACCTCCAGGACCTGCCCAAATTAACAGATATTATAGAAAAAGATATATAAAAACCCAAAGTTAATATGTTAATAATAACTTAAAATATAATCTCTAAATGAACTTAAGGAGTTTAGTCTTTTGACCATATCATTCTCTGTGTAGGTAAAATGGTAGATTAGTCACTTTGCAAGAGGAATTTTGTTTTCATGAGTTTGAAATTAGGTCAGTGGGAGGTGATGTCTTCCTGTAAACATTTAACAATGTACAATGAGGTGACTAGTCACTTCCTTGGTCACCTCACTCTGCTCAGAAACTATGCCACTTGTTCACAGACTGACAGAATGCCAGGCATTCCTGTTCTTTTTTTTTTTTTTTCTTGAGAGAGAGAGAGAGAGAGAGAGAATTTTAATATTTATTTTTTAGTTTTTGGTGGACACAACATCTTTTTTTTTTTTAATGTGGTGCTGAGGATCGAACCGGGGCCGCATGCATGCCAGGCGAGCGTACTACCGCTTGAGCCACATCCCCAGCCCCTGTTCTTTATAATATATAACATGCAATATATACATTATATATATATAGACAGATGAAATATATATATATATATATATATATCCATCTGATATATATATATATATCCATCTGATATATATATATATATCCATCTGATATATATATATATATATATATATATATATATATATATACACAGAGAGAGAGAGAGAGAGAGAGAGAGGAGGATTGACTGAAGGGAAAAAATTAATTGGTAAATATTTTGCACCAATAACATATAATATATTTCACAATGATATGGAACCAGGACAGAACAGTTCCCCAAGTCCTAGAACTGTACTTTTAAATATGATTCTGCCAGCCATTGTTCTGTAGTTGCTGAATTGTGGGGCACCCAGGCACACCTGTGAGTGGAGGCCACCTTGGGGTGCTCTTCAGCAATGTCCAATCAAGATGGAGATAGTCCCATACTATTTTAGAAACCAGTTTAGCTGTCTTGTACTTAGTGACTGAATATTCCCCAAAATGTTGGAAATTTTTCTAAGTATATTCCATTATTTTTTCAACTCACTTCAGTAAATTATAACTTGAACTTTTTTTTAATGTTTGAGGTGGATGGGAGTACATGAGTTATTGCAGCAAGTTATAATAGCAATGCCCTCCAGGTTTCCAAAGTGCTCCAAATGATGCCAGATTGCTATGATTTTTGGAATTCTTAAATCTGCTTTTGAAAATCTTTTTTCTGTCTCTTCCTATCAGGGCTGTCACTTTTCATTTTTATCCTTGCACTTTCCTCTAGCAACAACCCTCAAATTTCTCACAGACTGAACCTAATTTAAATCTACTCTGAGCAGGAAAACCTGGCCAATTTCTTAGAAATATGTGAAAAATAATGATGAATAAATTCTAAGTCGTGGCCTGAGGACCTATTTTGTGAGCAAAGAGACATAAATTTTAGTTTTGGACCTTGTGACACATATCTTGTCTATTTTGGACAACTTTTAGGTTACTGCATGGTCCTTTCATGTATTAAAAATATTCTAGTTTGACTCACAGTAATCACAGGATAACTGATTTATTCTGCCTCACATTGTTGCACAGTTTGAAAATCATTAGCCTGCACACCAATCCTCGCCAGCAGTTGTGTTTTAATTGACCATCAAAATATTGACTTATAGCAATATTTAAAAAACTGTGTTAAGTAGCTGGCATTTAAGAATCAGATATCACAAATATAAAACGGAATCTCTAGATTCACTTGAAAAATGGAAAGTCTGATAACAATGAACCTGTATATTAACATGAAAAACAAGAAAGAGCTAAATAGCAACTCCTTAGGTGGTATTATGGCTTGAATCACATCTTTTCCAAAAATAATATGTTGGATTCCTAAATCTGAGTACCCCAGAATTTGCCCCTATTTGGAAATAGGATTATTGCAGGTACAATTCTTTAAGATGGAGTCATGTTGGAGTGGGGTAGATCCTACTTGTCTGATTGGTGTCCTTATAAAAAGAATTCTACGTGTACAAATGGAGAAATACAAGGAGAAGAAGGACATATAGACATAGGGATAGATATTAGAGTTAAGGTACCACAAGCCAGGAGATTTGTGGGACCACAGAAGTTTGGTGAAACTTCAAAAAGGAAGGATCTGTATGTGGAGGCACTGGAAGGATCATGGCTCTGCCAACACATTGATTATTGATGTCTATCTTCCAGAAATATGAGAGTATATATTTCTGATGCTTTTAACAACAGAGTTTCTGATAATTTATTATGAATGCTGTAGGAAATTAATTTGAGGTCGAGTACAATATTTAAAGACAATTTTTGCATAGTTACATAGTTAGAGGACACAGAAATAAGAGATAAGGTTGTGGATTTGCAAGAGAAGAAACATCAACAACAAAAGAAACCCTACAGAAAGTTGCCTCCTACCATCAAAGAGTACAATAGAAACAGTCTTTCTACTAAAGGAGTCAAGAGACAGAGGCAGACTTGCATCTCCCTAAGATCTCTCTCTCTCTCTCTCTCACACACACACACACACACACACATACACACACACACACACACACACGAAAACAAACAAACAAAAGACACATAAAAGACTGGTCTGAGAATTTCAATCCATAAATCTGTAACTTCTTTAGATTCAGGCTTTGTTGAGAGCCACAGCAGAGTTGGGATGGTGCCTAGCATTTTGCCAGAAGGAGTGGTTGAGAGGTGACGCCAGCGAGCCATTAAGATTATGATAATTAAGTTAAGCTGTGTATAATTGCTGTGACTGGATGATGCTGGATTGAAACAGGCTGTGTATTCAGTTGTATATAGACCCCTGCTGTCCGGCAATAGGGCTGCTCCTGCTGCCTCGGGTGCCCACTACTTTTGAGTTCCTCGCGGAGTTCCCGTTGAGTTCTTTGAGTTCTGGTTGAGCTCTGAGGGGATTCCTGGAGAGTTCGTGTTGGTTGGTGAAGTTCCGGTGGAGGGAGTTCCGGTTGGTGTGTGGAGTTCCTGAAGGGGCCCTGTGGGTGGCGTTCACGTGAGTTCGGAAATAAAGTTTGTTCCTGCTTGAGTGGCTTGTGATTTGTGCCCAGCCAGACTGCAGCAAGGCTTATGATTCAAACTCAAATAGTTGACCAGGAAGCTAAGAAACGAACATAAGTGATCACAGACTGATAGCACTCAATAGCACAATCCCTCTGAAGAGGTATTATATATTTGTACATATCAACACACACACACACACACACACACACACACACACGGAATACATATATGCATGTGGAATGTGATTGCATATATGTATTCCGTGTGTGTGTGTGTGTGTGTGTGTGTGTGTACACAGTGAGAGCTGGCAAGCCCTACTTCTTCACTAAATATAAATCTTTTCCAAGTTGAATAAATGAACTATACAGTACAAACCCAAGTGATTTTGTTTAAATCATAAATAGCAGCCAGGCACAATGGCATTCTCCTATAATCTGTGCAACTCAGGAGGCTGAGGCAGGAGGAGAATAAGTCTGAAGTCAACCTCAGCAATTTAGTGAGGCTTAAGCAACTTGATGAGACCCTGTCTCAAAAAATGAAAAGACTGAGGATATAGCTTGTGGTAAACCATCTCTGGGTTTAATTCCCAATGCCAAACAAACAAACAAACAAACAAAATAAACAGCCCCCAAACAAACAAAAACCCACAAAGAGCAGCATTAAACTTTTGATTTAATAGAATTATTAGACTCGATTATAAATTATGTTTAAAATAATTTAAAAGAATAGAATATTCTTTCAACAATACATGTATTTCATTTAATTAATATTTATTGAGGATCGATTGTGTCAGGCATATTTTGTGTTACTGAGTTTAAAATAGTAGCACCCCTCTTTACTGCATTTATGTAAATTATATTCTAATTGTAAGAGACAGATATAAAGCATAATAAACCAAATATGCTTCATGGGTAAATGATCTCTAAATAAAAGTAGAATGGGTAGGGGGTGGATAGGGAGCTCCAGGTAAAGAGGGTATGATTTCAACTTTACACTGCAGATTAGAAAAAGCTTCCCAAAGAGAAAGATACTGAAGCTGAGGAGATAAGGGAGCAATTCTAATGTATATTTGGGAGAAGAAAATGTTCCAGAAAAAGTGAATCAAATATACAAATGCCCTGAGAAGGATCCGAAACAGTAAGGAATACCGTATCACTGTGATAACAGCTTGGTTTTAGTGTTGCCAAAGTTCCATGTGGCGAAGCCTTCCACCCCGGGTGGCACTGAGGGAGATGTGAAGCCTTTTGCATGTGGGACTAAGTCGGTGGTCTATGGATCACCCTGAAAGGAGCTCTGCTGCCTTCATCTTCATCTCCTTTACTCCTTGGTCATGAAGTGAGCAGTGTAGTTCCGCCATATGCATCTGCCGTGGTGTGCTACCTCACCACAGGACTAAACACATAGGGTCAAACTTGGACTATCATCCCTGAAATCATGAAAAAAAAGAAAAAAACCTTCTTATGCTTTTTAACTGGTTACCTCAAGCACTTGATATTTTTAATGGAAAGCTGATTAGTACCAGTTGAGTAAGAATGAGAGAAGGAGTAGTTGAAGTATTAGAAGATGAAGTCCTAGGGATAATATTAGGAAACAAAAATAAGAAGAAGTATATTATCAAGAAATACTGGTAAGGTACAAGAATGGGGAGGGGTGGGCAAATTGGAGTTTCTGACAGGAAACCATGTAATAGTTAATGTATAAATATTGAATACATAGTTAAATTGCAGATAAGACAAATGTGAATAAAAACTTGGGAACTAAAGGAAAACACTGAAGAAATTAACCAGGAAGCATTGCATAGAAAAGAATAGATGAAAATTACAAAATCCAGGTAAAGAATATTTTATAAAAATGTTATAAAGAAATCTCACATAAATCTAATAGGAGTTCTAGAAGTAGAGAACAGTATTAGAGAAAGGCAGTATTTAAAATGATATTAAATTGCAATTTTATGGAATTTTTAAAATGCAAGAGCCTTCAGATTCACAATGGATATTAAGGAGAATAAATGGAACTAAAAACATATCCTGTCATAATGTAGATAAATTACAGAATATCAAATCAGTAAAAGGTCATAAAAATAACAAGGAAGTAGGTGCTAGGAATGTAGCTCAGTGGCAGAACTTATGCTTAGCATGTATATGGGACCTGGGCTTAGTATCTAGTTCCAAAAGATTAAAAATAAAAACTAACTAGACAGCAGAAATAGAGATAACTTAGATATTGCAAGTTCAACTTGTCAGAAGTCTTCTATCTTACCTGCTTGATTCAGTTTGCCTGAAATTTTCCTTATAAGCATTTAAAATTTTGATGCAGAACTAAGAATTTTAATAGTGCTAATCAATGTGTTTTAACTCTTCTCCTTAAAAGGCAGTTTTATCATGAGGCACTCACTCACTAAAAGAACTGAGAACAAACTTTGACATTTCTTTTTCATTATCTCTACTTCCTTGCTCTAACCTCTTTTGATTTTGAGAAGCAAAGGGAAATGGAAATGAGTGGAGAAAAAGAGCCCAGGCTGTTTCTTAATGCTTAGAAATAGATGACATTCCTCCAGATGAAACAATGACTAGACATGGTATTTTTGTTTAGGTGAATGTAGTTGCTACATGAATTCATTATTGTTGATTATGTGATCTCTGAAAGGCTGATCAACTCTGTGAGATTGTGATAGAAAAACCAGAAGTTAGGATCAAGACTTCTAAATCTCAGCATCTGCCTATGGCAGAGTTTCTATTTCTCATGACATGCCAACCAACTCTTCTTTTTTCCTGAGTACCTTTGGTTTAATAGATAATCCTTACTTATCACCGTAGATAATTTGGGGGACTTAGATCTTCCAATGTATGCCTAACATTTTACTAACCTATACTTTTTTTAATCTTAGGGTCTAGATAAATGAAATTTTACATTTATCTTCCAGTCAAGACATTGAATTTTTTATTTTTGAAATTATAAATCATATACACAGTGTAATCTATTCTAATGAGGAGATTTTTCAAAGAAAACTTTTTATGGGAATTTAGACAGAACACAATATTATTATGGGTAAGTAGGAAGCCTCTGATAAGTGAGAATTTTCACAATCTTCTCACCCCAATGCATGCAATTTAATTTAAGAAATTACACAGATTCACTTGGTAGAGAAAATAAAGCCAAGAAATAATTAGAGGTTTTTCAAAGTTAAAAGGCACTTTAAATTTTTAAAACAACTGCTAAAAACCCATGATTGGTATTCCTCTAAAATTACTTCTTTTGGTGAATTTTTCTTTACACAACCCTGCTTTTGCCATACTGCTTATATTACAGAATTTAATGTTCTGTGTCAGAGCTCAAACTATAGGAGCTACTTATTAAGAGTAATATATTAAATAACCATGAGACCTTGCTATATAAGTCTTAAAAATATGTTGGGCATATTATCAAGTAGGAAAGTCAGGAAACTCTAGGTCATGGGCAGAGGCTGTCTTCTACGAGCAGAATTTCTACCTAGGGGAAGCTTCAACTCTCCTTTGCAAGGATATTCAACTAGTAAACATCTCTTAGCAGGTCTGGGGAGCAAGTGGTGGAGAACTTGAACCAGTGAGACGTGAACATGGTAGGATGACTGACTTCACAAGAACTGAGAGGTTCCAAACCCCACGTCCATCGTCCAGTTGGAATGCACTTGCAAACCGAAATTCAAAACAGAAAATATTTAGAACTTCAAGATGATGACCAGAGAGCATTAAACCCCAAACACAAGGTCTGTTTCCAGCCAGGGCTTCTGTGCCACTCCTGCTCATAAGCCTAGGAAGCCGATGCTAGGGACGAGCAGTGTGCGCCTCCTAGAGGGCAGTGTTGCCCAAGGATGAAGGGGAATAGTTAGGGACAGTGAGAAACACCCTAATCAAAGTCTTATCATCACAGTGGATTGGCTTTGCAGGAATGAAGAGTCACTAACGACTCACTTACTAATGACAATTCATTTAGACTGGGGACAGGGACTCATGAATGAGTCTTGATCTTATTCTCTTTTGCTTATTCATGTTTATTCCTCCAACCAAAAAAAAAATATGTATTTGTTAAAAATCTGAAATATACGAAGATCTCTGCTAAATCACAGGGATACAACTAGAAATAATATGTGATTTTTTTTCCTTGGAGAATCTTCCTGTTAAATAGAATACCATTACTTATCCTATAGTTGTTGGCATACTTAGCTAATCAACCCAGTGTTTATTTAACATAAAATAAACATTTAACTTGAGTGATTGAAAGTAAGAATGTGAAAGCAGAATTATAGGTAGTATGTACAAAAACCTTAACCTTAAAGAACCCTAACTTTCTGAATTCATTCCAACATTTCTAAAACATACTGATTCAGGGTGTCTATATTTTCCTCCTAATAGAGCATTAACACTGATGATTCTCTTGTAAACAGCCTAAATAATGAAGAAGAGATACTTCATGTTTGAGATTTTTAAATCTCCACACCTTTCCAAGGAAATATCCAAGCTATGGTTGAAACAAATAACATTTTTAAAACATTACTAAAAATTACATAAATCAACTTTCTCAACATAAATATAGTAATGTGCTGGGTCTTACATATAATATTAGTGAGGGATATATACGATCATGAGTAATTAAAATCTGTAATTTCAGTTGCTTAGGTAAATGCAGGTTTCTCTTTTTCATGTAACAAGAACTTCAGAGATAGATGCTGTCATTGGTTTGGTGGAAGAATATTTTCTTCTAGTAACCCTAACTTAACATGTAGCTGTAACATTCCTCTCCTTTGCTAAGCGTTTCTGAGAATAAATATGTTTTCCTGTTTTTTTGTGGTAATATTTCACCCTTGAAAAACAAATGGGGCGGGGGATGAAACTCTAAATCCCTGAACTTCTTCCTTTTTTTTTTTTTCCCCCAAAGAACCTAAACAAGTCAAGGGAACAAAGAAAGCAAGCTCAGACAGGAATGTCTAGATAAGTATTATTTTGAAAGACACACTCTTTCTCTCATGCATAGTGAAAACTAGGGCAAATTTATGTTGTCTGTAGAAAATGCTCTCTTGCACATACAGAAAAGCAGCTCTTCCTTGGAATTGCTGGTCGTACAATGGAACAAATCAAACTACTCATGGAGCCCACCGGATAAAAACCTTCTCCCTGTGTTGTGAAGAGGATAAATGTTCCTCATCCTTCTAGCCACCAATGGACTTTCCTGTCAAGGGCTGTGAGAGATGGAGATGATTGTTGTTCATTCTGTTTCCATTGGATATTCCTCCTCAGCAAGTTTCAAAAGACATTGCATATTGTTCACTATCTCTATGTGTCTTTTTAGTACCTTACCCCATTGCCCTAGCATAGCTTGTCTGTGGACAATTGAGTTTGTTAATTCCTAGATGAAACCTATATTCCCACTTCTATGCTAAATAATTCTGAGATTATGCAAAATAAGTATTTGTTCCAGGAAATACATATTTCTTGATACACTTATTTATTGAGACTAATTCTTGCTTCTTAGGATAACTTGAATATCTATTCTTGCTTCATACCAAATTTATCTTGTCATATATTTTGCATAATACCAATCAATTTTCTGCCTTACAAGACCCACCTGAATAACACGTTGTTTATACCCCAAGTGCCCAAACAATCCTCCTCTAATTTTCCCCCTTTGAAAAACTATTACTACTCTCTCCAGCAGGGCATGGTGGCACACACCTGTAATCACAGTAGCTTGGGGGGCTGAGGCAGGAGGATCATGAGTCAAAGTCAGGCTCATCAATGGTGAGACACTAAGCAACTCAGTGAGACTCTGTCTCTAAATAAAATACAAAATAAGGCTGGGGATGTGGCTCAGGGGTTGAGTGCCCCTGGGTTCAATCCCTGGTACAAAAAAAAAAAAAAATTCTCTTTCCAAGTAATAGTCTCCCTTACTACAAGATAATCAAGTTTTTTGCAAACCTTTTGATTGAGTAAACACAGAAAAACAGGAAGAAATATATCAATTACAGGTGCCTAAATTTTCATGAAAACAAATATTCCCTAAAATCATAACAGTAAACTTTTCAATCTCTCTAGCTAGAAGTGAGTCATTTCTCTGCCTCCAACAACAGAGAAAGCTGAGGAAATGAATAGTAGACATGTATCACCTGCAGGTTTACACATAGTCCCCCCCAAAGAAAGAGTCTTTGTTAAGCAAGAGAAGAAAAAGCATAAATGAACCCTGGATAGGCAACAAAACCATGGATGTCTTTTCTAATACAATCGAAAGAACTTCATTCAGAAGAAAGTAGGATTATGTTTTCAGAAAGAAATAAATGTTCAAAATTTAACATCCTATTGAAAGAAAGTAATGAAATTTGAAGTTGGATGGGCTTGTAAATGGAAGCAAAAATCTGACACTGCGATACTTAAATATAATCATGCTTATTAGAAAGCACAGATCAAAGAAATAAAGTTAAGTGTGTTATACGTAGTAATAACAGTATCATCTCTATGAAAAACAAATGCCTACCAAAGTAAGAGACAGAAAATATTTGCTTCTGCTTCACAGTTCTGACTACACTATTTTGAGAATCAGTGGTTTTACTTGACAAAGTGTCTGCAGGTGTATGTGTGCCCATGCTCTTGTTTGGCTCAAGGGTTCTGTGTTGAATAGTTGAAAAGGGCGAATGACAATGATATGCTTCAATTCTAAATGGGAAGAGATTGGAAGCAACACCTGTCTGTTAGATTAAGGGTTTCAAAAGGACATCCTAAATATCGTGCTAAGGTTCTTCCCTCTTTCTGTTCATATTTCCCTCAATATTTCTATTCATTCTGCCTTCCCCAAGACACACAAAACATGCCATGAAATTGTTCCAGACTGAGAATTTGTGTCTATCATGAAAACAAGTGCTCTAAATTATAGAAAAGTAGGTGACCACCCCCACCCCAAAAAAAGAAAAACAAAAAAGTGGGTGACTAATGACAAGAGGTTGGTAAAGATGGCAAGAAGGAAGTACAATGGAAGGGAGAATTGAAAATACAATAGCTAGGTATCCAGGAACACCCACAAAAAAAGCTCTTGGCCTAGTTAAGTCTCAATGGAGGTGGGAAAAGCCTATTTATCATACCAGTTCACTGATTTGGAGTAATTACAGGAAATCACACAATAGAGGAGATTAAATATTTAAAAATTGGAATAACATTTGAAACCTTAGGGGATTACATTGTGAAACAAATGGCAAATCTATAAAAGTGATATATAGGTCCACCCTGCATGTACCACTGAGAAGGCACAGGCTGTATGTAGATGGGTGTGTACAGTTGTTCCTGGAAAGTAAGCAGGAATACATGCAGAGAAGGGAGAAATGGAGAAGAATTCTTGATGATTAAAAAAAAAAAATAGCTCAGTATTAAAATGTCTACTTTCTTTCGTGGGCCTAGGGAAGGTGGAAGATGACCAAAGAAAGCTGAGTAGAAATGATGCTCCTAGTATACATCCCTTACAGTCATGTTGCAGAACTCTGAGCACTTCCTCAAATGCATTTGTGTAAATGATTAACTCAATTCTTTTTACAATATATAAATGATTAACTCAGTTCTTTTAACAATCAGAATATACATGGGTTATATAGTCAACTACCTGGCCCGCCATATATATAGTTAATGAGGGTTCTTGACTCCTACCTTCTCTTCTCTACTGGAAATTCTGTATCATATTAAGATTCTCCTTTATGAATTTCCCTTCTCATTCATGTGATTTCTGTATTATATGCTTGTCAGGGATTTCCCTACCATTAAGCAATACCCTTTTAAAAGCAAATTGTTTTTGTAATTTCTCTGATTCTATTCTAACAGCCAACACAGCATTGAAGAAAGAGATTTGACTCAATGAACATATATTGAATTAAATAGCAGTTCCAAAGGCACACTGAATGTATTTAGAATGCCTAAGGTGTCATTTAAACTTTTTAAAATAAGAAAAATATTGGTAGGAAGGGTGGTTTCTGGTAAAAATAGATAACATAATTACATATAAATGTGTATTATCTTTTTTTATAACCATTGAATCTGAAAACAATGGACATGGTTATACATGGGAAAATAAGTGGAGCTTACTTACTTGAAAAATGTTTAGTTTCTTCACATCCCCACATTTTAAAATAAATCTAACTATATTACTGGAAGACATTTTATTAATCTATGTACTTTCTAATTATTTCTAATATATGGAATGACTTAATAAAACAGTTTTAATGATATGCTTGCAAGAGTGTTACTATTTAAAAATGATGGTATCTTCCATTCAAATATTATATAGAAAATTTAAATTTTATACCCAATAATTATCTTTCCTTAGTTTTTAAAGGTGACCTTTAGTGATGGTTTTCAAAGACAGTAAATTGGATGTTTATTCAAAATAATTGTTAAGACAATATTATTTTTATTGGAAAATTTCACTATTTTCAGACTGAGGCATATAAAGGGTTATGATTTTGCCCAATCTCATAGTAATTTACTTTCTTGACTTATAGGTCCTAAATTTTTTTGTCTCATTTTATATTATCAAAGCCAACTATCTTTATTCCTGTGAGCATAACTCTTCTTCTTGGCAAGATGCCAAATCAGGTTGTTTGGGCCCTCTGAAGACACAAGGAGAGTAGGTACAGAAGTGTGAACTGTGTTTAATTTAATTCTGTTTGGGACAGGTAAGTAGCAGAATGATTAACTGTTGTTCACACACCTTTTAAGTCAAGAGGCTCTTCTCAGAAGAGGTTTACTGCTAAATGGATAATCACCAAGATCCATTCTTGTTTCAGGATGAAACCTTAGGTAGAGTTCCCCACCTGTAAAACTACAAAATCATGAGCTCCTCCTAACACATCTGTCTTCAGTTTTAAAGGTGTGGAAAATAAAATGCAAGAATCCATTTGCATTTGAAAATTACAGTAATGTTGTGTGCATAAAGAGTAACCATGGACAGAATTGTATCTGAATGTGTATATTCACCTCCATTTTTTTTCCTCTTGATTTCTAAGGGAGACTATAACTAGGCAATCCTACACTTTTTCAAAGACTATACATAAATAATACAAATAAGAAAGTAACAGGGAAAAATGTGCATTTGTTTCCCATTGAAGAGATTTAAAAAATGAACTTGGAACTAAGTTCATTTTCTGCTATTAAACATTTATCACACACTCATAATCAGTGCAGTTATCTATCAGGAAACCTTATTAAACCAGAAAATGAATACTGAAAAATATTGTAATTAAACACTATTTTAATTTACTTAAGAAAAAAATAGGATGAAAGACGATGGTACTGATGTTACAGTACTAATTGTATCTACAATCACAATGCTGTAATCAGCTTTCAACAGTGTGCATGAATAACACAGTGCTCCATTGAATTGTGATTAATAATTCAAAATATGTTAAGATAAGATTCCATCCAAAAACAGGTTGGACAGCATGAGTATTAGATGAAAAAAATGTTCAGAAACAACTGTCTACAATACTTTATAATTGTCCTTTTCTGCCAGAATATATGTCATATGTCATGTTTTCTATACAAACACACAGAAATTTTCCATATTGGTTTCTGAAACTCAGTCTAATGTAAAGAAACTTGTCAGTAATTTTTATATATAAGTTTGAAGCGATCTTATTTTTCTTCATTTTCTTATTAATAGTAAGCAAGCCAAATATTAGACCAATGTTCAAGAAGCTTGGTAAGCGAACTGTTATTGAAGAGATAGCCAATGGGCTGGGGGGAAATTTTTCAGTAGTGTGTTAGCTGTTCTTTGACCCAAGGACAGCAAACTTTTGTGGGTTTAGTTTTTGATGGGTAGATTTTCGACAACCTATTTTTGCCAAGGAGTCTATAAAGTAATATCATTGAGACTGTCAGCTTCCCTGACAAGATAACTTGAAAGCAGAATTATGTGAACTAGAGGAGATTTTCATTCACCCCCAGCTCAGTGAATTTCACAAATAGCAGTTTAATCTGCAGGGTGTCCAAGCCAATAATAAGAGGAAGCTGAGTCAGGGTTTGAGCTAGGGAGATCTTCCAGTGTTCTTTCTTTCTTTTTTCTCTTTTTGATCAGTTTTAAACTTTTTAAGCAGCCACTTAAGTTTCCAATTTTCACACCTTTAAACATTCTAGAGTTTTCACAGGCATAATTAGGATTATATTGTCAGATCAAAGTTATAGGGGATATTTGCTACTAATATTAAACATAAAATCAAAGCAGGTTTCATTTTTTCAAAAAGGGGATTAACATTCAAGAATAACACCAATTTATGCACATTTCTCCCCAAGTCAATTATCCTCCCTGAAAATACTTAAGGTATTAATGTTAAAGGTGTTGTAACCATGGCTATAGAGATACATTTAAAAATTTTGCACAATAAATGTAGCTTAATAGTATGTAATCGGGTCAGAATCTCTTTTATATGAGATATAAATCTCACATCTTGTGACTTGTCAAATGTATGACTCTGGATCATTTGTTTATGTTCTTTGCTGTGAAATATCCTGACTTTTAAAATAGTGACAGTTCTTTGACAGTGTGATTATAAAGATTTAAAAAATTAACACATTTTATATCAGAAAAAATAAATTGTTATTCACAAAACAGAAATATTGTTGTTGATTATACATTTTGAGGAAATATAAGAACAGCGCTGGTTACATCAATTTTGAGGGGGTGGTAGGTAATATACCATAACAGATATTTCTGATTAGGATCAAGATTAAGAACACAGGTTATATTTTGCCAAATCAGTGTGATATAATATTTGAATTTGGAAATCAAGGTAACTAGAGTGACAAATCTAGAAGGTACAAAACAATTTTGGAAGAAACAATGAAAGTAGATCTTATTGAAAGGAGATAGAAATATAAATTAAGGATTGAGTTCCTGCAAAATAAGCCAATCCCCCCAAACCAAAGGCTGAATGTCCTTTCTGATATGGGGGTGTTGATACACAATAAGGGGGAAGGAAAGGAGGAATAGAAGTACTTTGGATTAGATAAAGGGGAATGAGTGGAAGGGAGGGGAGATGGGAATAGGGGAGACAATAGAATGAATTGGACATAGTTTTCATATGTTCATATACGAATAAATGACCAGAATGGGATCCTAGTTAGAATAAGTTATATTTCATGTATGTATAATATATCAAAATACACTCTACTGTCATACCTAAAAAACAGCAACAACAGCAAACAAAAATAATTTAAGTTCCAACAGTAGTGTAGTCAAAGAGAATAATTTCCAATAAAAAAACATTCACTATAGCTGGGATGACTGAGGGAAGTCAAGCTCAGTGGAGGGAAGATTGAGGAGTAAGATGTTTTATGCCCCATGTTATAATCAAGTCTGGCTACCTTTAGTCCTTCAAGAAAACATTTCCATCTGTTCAAATGCTTTTCATAAGCCGTATTTGATGGCTAAAAAATGAGAAATGAGGAACTAGAGTGGGTAATCAGAGGCAAAACTCTAAACCAAGACCATGATTCAGGAGGGGTAAGAATTTCGAGAGAGGTAACTGGAGAAAACAGCAAAAGATTAAATTGATGTGCCCAACTAGGTCCCCATTCTTCCACCCTGTGATCCTTAGAAATATTGTTTGCTTAGCTTCGCACAGCATAGGTGATTCTTGGGGAAACTGATAACGAATTTCAAGAAAAAGGTGTCTCTAAAATCCGGGCAGATTTGTGGGCTCTCATGTTACCCATATGAAATAGAAGCCTCTCCTAAATTACAAGCTTAGGTATTCCATACATGGAAATCTCCTTGATGAATCTGACATAATTTCCCATGTACATATATGAAAGCAATACAGTGAATCCCACCATCATGTACATCCATAAGAATGAGATTCTAACTAGGATAAGATATGTTCCATGCTTGAATGATTATATCAGAATGGATTCTGCTGTCATGTTAACTAAAAAGAACCAATAAAAAACAATTCTATATTATGTTAAATAGTTCCTTCTTAATTAAGTGAATACCCAAGTTTAAATGTAGCAAATCTTTAAAATATTTGTTTCATTAGTCTTTTGTTTTGTGATATTGATATTCTACATTCCAAATAAAATCTTATCTCATTTTGAATCTTATTTTTCATTGACTTATATTATAAAGTTGGAAACAAATAAAAGAATAGAAAAGTTCCAAAGGATTAAATTAACAAAATTTGGCAAGAAAAGAACATTGCAGAAATCTTCATATTAGTCATAATTGTGTTCTGGAAACTAGTCCTATTGAGGATAGTGTAGGATTTTTACAGCATCTTGATAAAATAAAACAAAACAAACAAAAAAATGTGGCCAGAGGAAGTCATTGCTGGCTCTCAGACAATGTTCTTATTTTCTTAGAATTAGAAAAGGATATAAACTAGATTGCACTTCAAATGTTCAGCAAGGAGATTTCCAAATGTTCTGTAAAAGTTTGAAAAATTTGATTTTGCAAGAGAAAATGGATAAACTTAAAGTAGTCTACAAGAAGACAGCAATTTCTTTCTTAAAACATAGCAATAAATAATGATATTCTGATTAGTTGGTGAATCAATGTCAACATTTATAATGAAAATTTGTTTGGCTATAAGTCTGTAAATTATCTTCTGTCACATATAGTTCTTTTAAGTGAAAAGAATTATCACAGCTTCATAATTTTTTTCTTTCTCTTGTTTCCCTTGAGTTTTTTTTCTTCCCTCTTCACTTCCTTTTTCTTAAATTCTTTTTCAGAGACTATGACCTCATACTTACCTCATTCATCTCTTTGCCTTTCTTCCAAAGCCTTCTTAAAATGAGGTACCAGTGATTGAATCCAGGTGCACTTAACCACTGAGTCACATCCCTAACCCTATTTATTTTTTATTTTGAGACAGGGCCTGGCTAGTTGTAAGTCTGGCTTTGAACTCTCCATCATCTGTCACAGTCTTCCAAGTAGCTTGGGACTACAGATGCATACCGCATAGTCCAGCAAAAATATATAATTTAATTCCTGAGCTTAAATCTCTTGAAATGTCTTTCTTGTGAATAAAGTAATGGGGGGCTGGGGCAATAACTCAGTGGTAGAGTGCTTGCCTAGCACATGTGAGGCCTGGGTTCGATCCTCAGCACCACATACAAATGAATAAATAGAAAAAAAGATATTTTTTAAAAAAATTCCTTCCTTTTTTTTTAAAAAAAAAAAGAAAGTAATGGACAATTTGCTCTCTAAGTCAAATTAAGTTTTAATTTTGATTTCTCATGTATCTCAAAACTTATCATTTATACTTAATATTTTAAACTTGTTTCTAAAGGATGAGGAGAATGTAAAGATGAAGGGCATAGGAATCTTCCTACTGAGAAATTACAAGCCCTTAGAATGTTGACACTCTTAGAACTTAAGATAAAGTGGTAAAACAAGCTCTTGTTTATATTATATTTTGAATTTGAGGCAGTAGTGTGCTGTTTTTGTATGAGCTAGGAGATAAGAGCAGCCTACTTGTGCAGGCATTTAGGACAGACAAAAATGTGCTGGGTAATGATAAAACACATGTAATAGTATATGTACCTGAGACTTCATTTACTTGTAAGTAATAAAATATTTGACCCAAACTGGATAGGCCAAGTATAGATGAGATTAGGATTTAATTATACTTGAAAAGTAAAGAGGTAGATAGTTTCATGCTAATCTACCCATGAGAACTGACATATCCGGGACTTAGTGTCCCTTTCTTAATTTATTAAGATTTTTACCGTCTTCAGAAATTATCTGTCAGAATATTATAGAGCTTTGTCTTCGTAACGGAAGGAAGTTTAATGTCCTTAACCTCACAGTCACACACACAGTCACAAATGCACCTAACCACAGAAATAACTTCCATTGATTCAAATGGGCAAGACTCACCCAGGATTTCTATCCCTGAATGGATCATGGTGACCAGAAAGATTGGAAATTTGGTGCCTCTTAAAAACAGGGAAGTGGGAAGCAGATTCTGAGGAGACAGCCAATATGTCCCGACTATGGCATCTGTAGACAATTCCCTCTTAGTTTGCAGATGATGGAATACATAGAATCATAGCAAAAAATTTAAATGTAGAGTAAGAAGAACTTGTAAGAAGGTACAAGTCCTTATATAGGTACAAGTCCTGATTTATGCTGTCATTTTGCCTTTATCCTTGGAGGAAACAGTAGAGAGGGCCAAATGGAGTTTAATGGTTAAGTTACATCAGTGTTTTCTACAAAATGAATTATATTCAGCTTTTATTAGAATCGCTGATGACAGGAAATTGCAAATAATTTATAGTCATTTTGAGACTATTTAGTGTGTTTTAAAAACTAATTGCTTGACTTGAAAATTAACTAGGAAATTAGCGTCATATTATAAAACAGTTGATTATGGTCTTGTGGTTCCTCTTCCTTTCATGAAAGAAAATTTGATGTCTCTTTTTTTAAATTTTTTTTTAAGAGCAGACTTAGTTTCTAGTTCATGTAAATATACTTCTGTTCAGCTGGCCATTAAACTATTGCAACCACTTTGCTACTTCTTCCATTTTTTAAGCCCAATATTTTCTTCTTAATCTGACTTAGAATTTATATATTCTTTCACTATAGTATGGAATATAATGGCATTCAGATTCTGGTATAGAAAATCCTGAGTGGCATCTGCTATTTCAAATATATTTTCTTACATCATAACAATAAAAAATAATTATTGATGTGTTTTCCTTATTTTACCTTGGAAAAGTTGTAAGGATATATTGTTTATGATGATGAAAGTTATAACAAAACATAAATCAAATTTGTGGGACTTGTGGTCACTTGATCATAACATGATTTATGGAGAGGTAATCTGAATGAATAAGAGGCAAAAGGATGATATAACAGTAGGATTCCACACTGGTGTCATAACTCTCAGTGAAATAAACTCATAAATACTACAGATTTTTACATTCAGAAATTCATCTTAACTTTGATCTGATTTAATCTTTCCAATTAATTTAAGGATTATATTGTACCTCCTTTGGAAAATGGAAAATGAATCTGACCTGACCTGATAATCATCGTATTATTAATCTATCACCAAAACATAGAGCAATTAAGACAATTTAATAGTTTCTTATTTGCTACCCACCTGCTTTATAAGTCTTTAGCAAAAAGTCGAATACTTATTACTTGGTTGGGTCACAATGTTACCCGAATTTCAAATTACATCTGAGGTACACTCAGATACCAATTAAAATGATAGACTTATTAAAGTTTAAAGCCAGTGTTCTGAGTTTTGCATAAAATGAGATAATTATGTTACTTTTAGTAGTAACATTTCTTCTTTCATCATCTACTTCCATAATTCTAGTATTCAAATCTAGACTTTTGTTTTTGTTGTTGCTATTTGTTGAGGAAGTTAACTATTATTACATTTATTTATTTATTTATTTTAGTGTTATTGACCCTATTCTCTTCTGTGAAGGCAAACCTAACAGAAGAGTGTTAAAAAGATGCAAAAGAGTATTTTCAGGGATTTTAGTAAAATAGAACCTTTTCTTCAAATTTTATTTGTGGAAGAAGCTCTCTTTCCTTTTGGATAGAATGGAAAAAAAATTTGAAGTCTCAAACTAATAATTTGAGAATGAAGTAAACAGAGAATGCTGTAGATAGATAGACATCAGGTTTTTATTATTATTATTTTCTTTTTTGGCATTGTTTTTATTGCTATGTCAAGTCCCCTAAAATAAAATTTTATAGAAGATATTTTTAATCTCATGAACCAATGAACCAAATTCTTCTTTTTAACCTATGACTAGAATCAATCTTCTAAAGACTGTGTTCCCTCTTGAAGTGAATTTATATAATTAAATTGTATATATCTTAAGCATATCATTATATAAATCTTAATAACCTGCACATTCCCCTATCAAGATATAATATCACTTCATAATTATGGTACTTTCTACATAATCACCCCAATGACAATAGTCTACAGATTTTCATAGTACAGATTAATTTTAGTAGTTTGAAAATTTTATGTAAATGAAACCATAAAATATAAATGTTTGTTTTCTTTTTGTTATGAAAATAATGTTTTGAGATTCATCTATATTGTTGCATGGATTAGCAGTTTGAGTATCATATTGCTAAGTAGTATTTCTACTTTATGTACCAAAATTGGGTTTCTATTTTTCTCTTGAAGCATTATTTAAAGGTTGTTTTGCTATTTTGACAAATGTTAGAGTAACGACACTACATGTTTTGTAACTTCCTGTTTGTTGCTTTTGTTCCTGATTTCTTTTTTCTTCCTTCCATTTTTTTTTTTTTTTTTGCCTGCCATTCTTTTTCTGCTTTCTTTGGGTTTAATAGTTCAGATTATTCCAATTCTTCTTTTACAATATCAATTCTTTCTTCTTCTTCTTTGTTGGTAAAGATGGCACCCAGAGCGCTTCTCTTCCAGGAGCTCAGGTCCATGAAGCACTGAATGGTGTGTGAACCATCACCTCCAATCCCTGTGAATGGTGTGAACTTTGAATGGCACATCTCCCATCCCTGAAGTGGAGGGAACTCTCAGCCAATGAAGAAGTAACAGCCCACTCACCCTGCTCCTCCTCATCCCGAGTTGAGCCCAGAAATATCAACACCCTGTTCTAGAGCACTCTCTCTCTCTCTCTCTCTCTCCTCCTCTCTTCTCCCCCCCACCCCCTTCCTCTTCTCTTCTGCAACTGGCCACTACAGTCCTCGCTAATAAAATCTCTGACAGGTTGTTTTGGCTTGTTGACTCTACAGGGTCTTGCTAATTTTGTTGAAGCTGTTCTCAAACTTGTAATTCTTCTTCCCCAGCCTCCCAAATTGCTGGGATTACAATCATGAGCCACTGTAAGAAGTATCTGCCATAAACATGCTGGGACATGCTGGGACTCACTAAGTTGCTGGCCATAAGGAACAGAAGCCATTGAACTGCTTAGTCCTGTCTGCTTGCAATTGATAAAAGAGCTGTAAGGGGCACTAAACATAGGCATGCTTAGCAATGACAATTGATAGGTAGCACAGCTTCATGAACACGTGCAAAGAACATGCCCGATTGCAATTACATCACCTCTCTGGACATAACCAATGGACATTGACTTTCGCTGGATCTAACCAATCACCAGAACTATATTTCAATTGCTGGTCCTGCCATGTTGTAGGGACAAATGAGGCAAGGCACCGAAGATAGCAGGAAACAGTTTTATTTGGCTGCAGCCAGGTTTAGAGGGCACAGCTTTTGCTGTAATCAAATAATCCTCTGAACCCCAAGTTCAGGGAGTTTCAGAGTTTTATACCCAGCATGTAAGGGGAGGGGCTCAGAAGTTCACAGTCTGCAGAAGTTCACATAAAAGCAGCTTTTTCTTTCACTGTTCTGAGCAAGTTAACCCCTCAAGGACAACACCTGAGAAGGGGAGAGCTTCTTCTTCCCTTTCTTTCCTCCCCCTGCCAGCTGTTACCATGGAGCCCAATTGTAACTTATCTTAAAAATGTAGACATCTCTGTGAAGCCCAGCTCAAGGCCAGAGGCCTTGTTTGCACATTTCTTCAATGTACTATACTGAATACATTTGTGAAAACTAGTAAGGGGGTGTCCAGCACCTGGAGTGCTGGTATCTTCTCAGCCAGTGGCCAAGTAAATAGGGTGACACAAAAATAGGAAGTTTATCTACATTGAACTCTTTTGCAGAGATTCTTTTGCTGACAGTCCTAAAATTAGTCTGGGTGAAGATTTTTGGAGAGGCCCAGTTAAGACTTTTCAGTGGAGAAAGTGGGTGCCACTTCAGCCACACTGAAGAAATTTGTTCCAAGGACATCGGTGATACTGGCCACCTTGCTGTCCATCCCTGGACTCCACCATTCCCTGACATCCACCCATTGGCTGGAGAGAACCACAGATTAGGATGTCTGCACTTTGGCAAAAGAAGTCTGTTAGCATCGGAGGCATTTGGGGGCTTTTGATTGCCCTAGAATTGTGTGATTTGTTTATAGTGTTTAATTAGTATGCACTGAATTCTGGTTGGGGTGCTCTCAAACACCCAACAATTTTTGCATTAATTGTTTATATTTGATGTTTGGAGTGATCGAATATACGCTTGCATTTAAAGACAATCCACCTCTGAGTAATTATTAATAGTGCTACTCAAAACAGCCACCATACCTGGTACTTATGCCATTTAAAAAAAATATTCTTAGTATTTGCTTTAGAGTTAATTTAGAGTTAGCAATGTACACTTAGGGCTAATCTAAGTTCTTTTTAAATTCATACTATATTTCTTCAAGTGTGGTGGTTTCTAGTTCCTTTCTCCTCTCTCCTGTAGAACTACTGTCACTTCATTAACCCATAAAATATAATTACATGGTGTATTGCTGTTGCTTCTATTTTGAATACATTTATCTGTTTTATCAATCAAGATTAAGAAAAAAAAGGTTTTATATTATCACACAAGATAATTCTCAAATATGCCTGTTTTTTAAATGTAAATGCAAATTTCTGACCTATTTCATTTTCCTTTACTTCTTTTGAGGGGAGTGTGGTGGGTACCAGGATTGAACTCAGGGACACTCAACCACTGAGTCACATCCCCAGCCCTATTTTGTATTTTATCTAGAGACAGAGTCTCACTGAGTTGAATCCACAAGGATTCCTGGCATTCCTGTTCTCTAAAAGATTTCTATTAATGTTTCTTGCAGGGTGGGTCTATTGGTAAAAAAAGCCTTCAATATTTGTTTATATGTGAATCTTTCTTTTTCTTCTTTTTGGGTGGGAGGGTACTGGGGAATGAAGACAGGCACTGGACCACTGAGCCACATTCCCCAGCCCTATTTTGTATTTTATTTAGGAACAGGGTCTCACTAAGTTGCTTAGCACCTCCATTTTGCTGAGGCTGGCTTTGAACTCAGGATCCTCCTGTCTCAGCCTCCTGAGCTGCTGGAATTATAAGCTTGTCCCACCGCACCCAGCTTTCTTTCATTTTTGAATAATTTCATCGCATAAAAATTTCTAGGTTGTTCGTTTTTCTGCCATTCCTCTTGGTTTACATAATCGTGCCCATCACTTTGTAAATAATCTCTTCATTATTTTTTTTTTTTTCCATTTAACTTTGAGTTTGTGGTAGTGATAGGTACTAAGGCCATCATTTATGCAAGCACAATAAACAAATGCTAATTCCATTTCTTTTTCGGAAGTAATTTTACTTTAAAGCTACTGTACCTGGTATTTCAATTAAGATGATTTATGAGACATAATTGTAAAGTGACTCTATTTTTTTTTTTCTATTGTTCTTTTGAAATGT
The DNA here is from genome assembly GCF_047511675.1 of Marmota flaviventris. Taxonomy (NCBI): domain Eukaryota; kingdom Metazoa; phylum Chordata; class Mammalia; order Rodentia; family Sciuridae; genus Marmota; species Marmota flaviventris. Next base: position 87,300,903 of record NC_092508.1, read on the forward strand.
GTTCTGAACAACTTGTTCTTTTCTTGTAGAAGATGAAAACTTGAGTGGGCTCCATGACTTTCATGAACCCTGTAAATTGAAATTGCTAAGTAGTCTCCACTTAGCAATTAAAATAGGTAGTCTCTGTTACTTCAAAACTTTGAATTTGATTTGACATTGATGTGTCTCCCGCATGGTCCTGCTGTTCTTAGGAAGCCAAGAATGCGGAGGCAGATTGTGGGAGGTGAGCACTTTCTCGCCCGCCCGTAGACACTGACTCCCCCTTTTCTTCCCACGTGTAACATCTGACCCTTCTGTATTTGGAAAGCAAAGAAGTGAAGAAGGAAAGAGCCAAATGAAGGTTCCTATTCTTCTGATATTGAATCCGGAACAAAGGTCAGGCAGTTAGTATAGATAGATAATCAGATAAGGAAGATGACAGCTGATTCAAAGGGAATGGAATGTTAATATCTTCATTGAACTCCTGGCCAAAGTCACCTAGCTCTGGGGTATTGAAATGCTAATACTCTGGGGCTGGGGATGTGGCTCAAGCGGTAGCACGCTTGCCTGGCATGCGTGCGACCCGGGTTCAATCCTCAGCACCACATACAAAGATGTTGTGTCCACCAAAAACCAAAATGTAAATAAAATTATTTAAAAAAAAAAAAAGAAATGCTAATACTCCTAGAGTTCTTCTCCCGGCCTTAAACTGTTGTCAAGGTGGCTGCTTCCAGGGAACTGGTCCTCCCAACCAAGGGCTGTAGATGATATCTCCATGGCTGCTCCCTTCGTGCCTGGACCTCTGGGCAGCTTTGTTCCTGCCCTTGGCCCGCCATTTGGTCAGGGGTCACTTTTGGTCACTTGTCACATAGGCAGGATGGGGGGGGGGGGGCATGAGAAAAAATAAATTCTAAAATATACAAAAAAGGCAGGACACCCTAATTTCCTTGGATTCCACCTTTGGATACCAACCCTGGGTCACCTTTTTCCTCCCAGGAGAAGACTGTTACCATCCTTTAAATAAAACTTGCTTCCAGGTGCGGTGGCAGAGGCCTGTAATCTCAGCGGCTCAGGAGTCTGAGATTGGAGGATTGCAGTTCATAGCCAGCCTCAGCAAAAGCAAGTTGCTAAGTAACTCAGTGATATTCTGTCTCTAAATATAATACAAAATAGAGCTGGGGATGCGGCTCAGTTTTCTTCTTAAACTTCCACTCATGTTTCAGAGGATGTCTACCTGTGGCTTCCTTGGTGTGAGTGATCCTTTCTTCCATGGGTCATAGTTTTCACCTCTTTCTGTTCTCTTTGGGCAGCTAGTAGTGATTCTAGCATCTTTCTGCTGAGGCCTATTTAACCTAGTTGAATTGTCCTCCTGCAAAAGGATAAAAAATAAACCACTCCCTCTGGGGTGTGACTGGATTCTAATTCATGAAAATCACCCCTGTATTCTTTCAACTTAAAAAAATAATAAAATTTTCAAAATATAGTCATTCCTTCTATAACCGTATATTTCATTGTTCGATCACTTGTTCTTCAGCTTTTGATGTAAATCAAACATCAGGGCACTGGACCTCACAAACTCCACAGAATACAAATTAAGGTCTCAGAGGGTTTCCTTAGAATTATTTTTCTTAGGTTAATGGTAAAAATAAAGAACTTCCTAATCCTTACTGTTGAGTGAGGGGAGATTCATGGAATTGCTCTCACTAATAAATTAAAAATATTCCCCTGACTCAGTCTTCTATTTCTTGTCCTTTTCCACTATAGATGTTGATGAAAGTTTGAAGAATTTTCAAGTAATCTTTTAAAAATTTTATTATAGTATGGCATGTGACTTTGGAATATGTTGTTGAATTTATTCTAGATCCCGTATTGGACATTTCCACTTAATATGCTGTTACTTTTGTATCTTCTTTTTTGTCATTGCCACAATCTGCATTTCCCCTCCACTTTTTGTAAAATTGTTACAGTGTGTTATGCTCAAATTAGGGACCCCCAAAAGACCACCAGAGACCATGATCGATGTAAGCAGCAAAGAGGTGTTTATTGCGAGCTAGCTGGGTCCTCGGTCGTCCGCACGCACACAGCAACTGGTGACCCTGAGAGGCCCCGAGCCCAGGGTTTGCAGCAGTTTTATACACTCTTTGGGGAAGGCAGGTTCTTCACATACATCATATCATCTCTTAGAAAATCATCACACACCACGGTAAAATCAAATAACAACTCTAAAACATGATTAGCACATTCACTGGCGGGAACAAGTTGGGTAAGGGTGATTGGTTAGTACAATAGAGGGATTTGTTTGAACTGATTGGTTTAAGCCATGAGGGGAGTACGTGCTGAACTACATGGTTTCCCAACATATTATCAACCACCATAAACTACTCCCAGGGTCATCTGGCATCCCAGGTATTTTCCTTGTCTCATGCTGACTGGTGGTTGCTAGGGGGTTGCTATGTTGCTATGGTTCCTCACCTAGCCTGAGTCAGGGACACCTGGCTCAGCAGATCTCTGCTGTTATTTGTAGATAAACAACTCAGCAGGGGGGTTATGTGCCTAGGAGTGCTCTGTGGGTCTTTCCAAGGACAAGGGTCACGCCCCCTTCCTTGGACAGGCTTTGCTCTGAGGTAGAGGCTGGTTTTTCAAGTGTTCCACTTTATTGCTCTGCCAGGACAACTTATTTTTAAAATGGACATGTTTCTTTCTCTTCCTCTCTCTCTTCCTCTCCCTAATCTCTGCCCTTCCCTTGTCGCGACCCCTTGCCCGCAAGGAAGACGCAACTCAGGAATCTTCTTTCAGCAGTTTATTCAGGCCCTTGATATTTCTTCTTCTCCCTCTCGGATGCCCCTCCCAGCCTTAATAAAGCATCTCAAGCCCCAATGCAAAGCTGCCACGTGGAGCTTTCTCATAGGGTGATGAAAAATCATGTGCCAACTCTCCCAAATAAGGAGTTGTTTGTCACAGACCACAGCGGAGCCAGCGCCATCTTGTAATGGCGACCATAGTCTGCAGAAACGGCAGAAACGGCTCACCACAGTTCCCCCTTTTCTGTTTTCTTAAAACAATACAGGCGAGAGTAGAGGTCCTATCCCACTGTGCAGAAGTGGCTGCATAGTATGACTCAGTCCTAAGGAGGGCCCTTCCCCAGATCTGAGGCCATATCAGCCGACGCCTTTTTTCGTGGGGCGGGGCGTGGACGCGTCTAACACGCATGCAACAGGACATGCTCTCCTTGAGGTCCACGTCAAGGATCACTCAGGTGCAGTGCCTTGCCTCGCATCCTGTATCGTGACGATGGTGGACAAAGGGGGATAGCTGAGGCTGAACTGTGGCTGTTTATAATGACAAACAAGTTGACAGCACCCTGAAAGAAAGGCACGGACTGCAAGACGATAGGAAAGCACTAGTGTGGAAACCCATCTGCGTGCAATGGCAGTAAGACCGGCAGAGTGCAAGGGCTTTCCAACACTAAGAGAATAACAAGGAAAGTCATGTCGATCCCAGTGCAATGTTATAATAACTTGGGGTATAACGACCATGTCAAAGGTTTACTGCTTAAGATGCGCAAGCCAGACTTGAGGTGAGTTGCCATTTTCTAAAGCTGCAAGAGCTTGTATGATCATAGCCTTATCGTGAGCACTGCGGGCCTTAAGGCGACAGAGAAACCACAAACAAAGTATAACACCGAAGCAACACATTGCCCCCAAAATGCCTACCCCCACCCACTCTTTGAAGAAGGAAAAAGCAGAAGATATCCAATCGGTGAATTGACCCAAAGTCACGGGATCGACACGGGTACTGTTCAAGACAGCTATCTGGGTTAGTTGAGACTGGATCATGTCTTCCACTGCCATGGACCAATTTCCGGCCAAATATTCGCCAATGATGCAGGAGGCATTCCTGGAATCATTAAATCTGACAGAGGTTATGCATAAATGTGCACGTTGATCAACACAACCCAAAAGCACCAAGTCGGCCAATTCTTCTACCTGAGCTTGGAGTAAATCTATTCTTTGGTTGGCAGCTAAAATCCCTGACAAAATATGTTGATTAATTGTATTTTGGGATTCAAGTATGGTGGAAGTTTGTTGAACAACTTGATTAATGGTGGCAGCAGTTTGTACTTGGCTGGCCATGGCTACTCCAGCTGTAACTGCTGCAGCAGCAGATACCGCCACAGCTGTCACTATAGCTGCCGTAATTCCAAAATCCCTGCGGACTCTAAGTAGCTCAACAATGGGGAATTTATCTGGGTCTGCAGTGACTGGGATTGGGATAAAAGTTGGAATTTTCATAACCACTGCTACAGTCCAAGAACCATTCCAACACTCAGATAAGAGACAGGTAACACTAGAACAATCCAGCATCCCCGACGAGGTGTCATTAGCCAAAAGGAGCAAGAACGGGGATTGGACGCAGACCATTGCAGGGGGCAATGTGGCATTATATAGCAAAGAGTTGAACGAAACAAATGTAAGTCTATTACCTCGTTCACTCTCCCTAACAGTGCCAGAAACATTAGCCAGCCGGCTTTTGGCTCCCAGCAATTGAGCCAATGCAGAAATATCGGCTGAAGCCCCCTTCTCATTGGAAATCAGCCATTGAAACCAGGACCAACCTACTCCCCATAAGTGCGCACAGACTCCGCCAGCGTCTTCACAATTTTAAAATCTAAGGGTTCATGGAATCTTCCCCTATTGTCATCCTGAAAAACTGGATAAGCAAGACCCATCTCAGCGTTAACAGCCCTCCATGTTTGGGCATGGAAAGCTCTCCCCGAAACACCCCCACCATACGGCGGTGGATCCGGGGGATCGCTTTTCTTGAGCCCCTGTTTATTTCTGTTCCCTTCTCCTATAGCTAAACTCTCTAGCTGACGAGACAGCCTCCCGAGCTCTTCCTCCTCATCCTCCTCTTCCTCTGACCCACTTTCGCATGGGGGTGTGCGCAGCGTACTGAGATCTGGATACAATCGTCTCCTCCCCTGTTTCACGCTCCGCACACTCCCATCCTCCTGAGGCACCTCACTTCCTGCCGTCTCCGATTTCTCCTCATGTAATTGCTCTAGAACTTCCTGTCCTTTAGTAAGTGCTTCCTGACATCTGCCATCTGTAAGGCAACTACGGACCATTTTCCAAAGGGGTATCACCCCACCCTCTAATATGCCCTGCTCAGAAGCAAAGTCAAGATATTTGCCTAATTTATCCCAACTAGGTACAGTAAGGCTGCCCGAAAATGCAAACCACAGTGCAGCCATATCTATCTTCTGTAAAAATCTCTGTAAAGTACTATGTTTCACTTCCAGGCCCTTGGAACGTAACAGGCCATCTAGGGCCAGGAGAAGCGGACTTGAAGATGCGGCACCCATGACACAACAACAAAAGAAGCACAAAAAACAAAAGCGAAATGACACAACAAAAGAAACACAGAAAACAAAAGCGAAAGTACACAGTGCAGCTGCAATAAAATGTAATGCTCTCTCTTTCTTTACAGAGGAGCTGCCCCGCTTTGGTCGCGGATCCCACTTACCTGGGACTAACCCCGCTTTGGTCGCGGATCCCACTTACCTGGGACTAACCGGTGCACCACCCCTGACTGCTGAAAGTTCTGGTTCCCGGGTTTCGGCACCACTTGTCGCGACCCCTTGCCCGCAAGGAGACGCAACTCAGGAATCTTCTTTCAGCAGTTTATTCAGGCCCTTGATATTTCTTCTTCTCCCTCTCGGATGCCCCTCCCAGCCTTAATAAAGCATCTCAAGCCCCAATGCAAAGCTGCCACGTGGAGCTTTCTCATAGGGTGATGAAAAATCATGTGCCAACTCTCCCAAATAAGGAGTTGTTTGTCACAGACCACAGCGGAGCCAGCGCCATCTTGTAATGGCGACCATAGTCTGCAGAAACGGCTCACCACATTCCCTAACCTCAGGGGAAACAGCATTACCTTTTTTCTCCATCCTGGGCAGATTTATCTGTCCTTAGTACACACACCCACCATAGGAACAAAGTAATCCAGATACCTGGGATAGTAACAAAAGATCTCAGAAATGACTATCTCTGAAATTCACAAGTGAATTACAACTCTAACAGAGAACACATGGAACTAGCCCTTGAATCCTCTCTTTAAGAGTCCCCTGTTTGTTTGATGAGTAGAATCACAGCCTTTGGGACAGGTGTTCTGAAGAATATGGACCATAGGCCCAAAAGGAATTTATATTCCTGTTCCCCTACCTGCTTTCTCTCCCCACTGTAAATGTTTCCACCACCAAAACTCCTCCCATGGCCTGGCCCTGCCACCTGCCTGTCAAAAGGGCCCACCAAAGTCACTAACTCCTCCCATGAGCAGGTATGGTTATAAAACCCAGTCCCTCCTGGTGGCCGGCCATCATTCCAAAGATGTGCCCCTCTGGTTCTGAATAAAACATCACTGGTCCATGAGGTCAGCCTCTACTTATCTTTTTGTTTTTGTATTTCCTTCCCTGTGCTTTCAGGCCCCTGTGTAAGATCCTTGCTTAGCATCTGGGCAGCCATTTTAAATGACAGTCCCATTTTAAGAAAACTTTCGATTTCCTGCCCAGTGGCATTTCTGAGAAAGGCTCATCACTCCCTCATAACAACCCCTTAACCACCTGGCACTAATCCCTGCCCCTGACCCATAAAAGGTCTGAACCCCAAGCCTATTTTGCCTCTCTGTCTATGGAGAGATGTGCCTTTATTTGTCAGAGCTGTGTATCTCTGCCTGGTCTCCATCTTTCATTTCTTGCTCGCCCATCTCCTGGTTCCTCACTTTCCTTTAATCACCCTGTGGTTCTCCTTTGCTAGTAAAGTAATAAACTTTATTTTTCCTTCTTCTCAAAACTGTGCTCTTGTTATTGGATTGGCATCGGGGACAAGGAATGAGCTTTTCGCAACAAAATGATTACTTATTTAAATAAAGAAAAATGGAATGCATTTTTATGGCTTTCTTGCTCTTTTCCCATATCAGTACTTTTTTCACAATATACAGGAACATTTGTTCAAATATTTGTCAAATTTCTCCTCATGGTTTTGATAAGACTTGAATTCCTTTCTATCTCCTTTTTGAGTCAAAACATGATGACAGGTGAGGAAGAAGAACAGAGTGAGAATGAAGATATTTCCCTTCTCTGTTTCTTCTAATCAGTTTGTTCGTAAACCACCTTGACCGCACTTACCCCAGAATTTATTCATATTAGTGGACTTTAGTTCAGAATCACTCACTCTCTCTCCATCAGTGAATGGATTTCTTGGATTGCAACATGGGATTTGGGTGACTCCCTCACTCTGCAGCTTCTTTCAGGCACTAGTCTCCTATACACTTGTTCTCAATCTCCTTGACTTCATCTGTCACCAGGTCACTTGTACCTCATTGATTTTTCAGTAGAAAAGTCACAAGAAATTTTGGAAAGTGACAGACTGTGTTAATGCATTATGTACAAGGATAAGGTTGCCAGATGAAATATAGAATGCCAAGTTAGATTTGCATTTAAAGTAAACACACTTTACTAAAAAATTTCATTGTTGATATGAAATTTAAATTTCACTGGGCAACCTGTATTTTTATTTGCTGAATCTGGCACCCCTACACAGAGATAATTATTTATTAAGAATAATTTTAACTCAATACAATCACATTTAGTATATAACTTTCCTCTAGTCTTCCCTAAAATGTATTGCATCCAATCTGTGTACTTCTATTTGACTAGTTTCTATAAATTTTCTCCTTTCTTCATGTGTTTAATGTTATATAAACACCTTCAAAGACTGTGCCTCTAGAAAAAATATTTGATTAAACCCTTTTATATTTGTTTGTGGTCTACCATCCAATTCTTTGCATATCCTCGTTAATAAGCTAGTTACTTTATTAGTTACCTTATCTCCATTTTTACAGAAGTGTACCCAGTGTTAAGAGATTCAAGAACCAACAAAACAAACAGCTATTAACAGATCTATGCTTAAAGAGGAGGTACAGCCAGAGGCTGGTAAGATCTGAAGCCAAGGATGAGAAACCATCCAAATGAGATATGCTAATGGTAAAGACAACGTCTTCTGCTGCAAACATGGTTTGGCACAAGATAGAGGAGAGGACTTTATTCTCACCTCCCTCTTCTGATTTCCGGACAGGGATATCTCCCCTTATCAAATCCCATCCAAAGATCCAAGGCAGGGTAGATGAAGTTCATGGAGGTCATCCTAAAGATTATGGAAAAATTATCTGGAGAAAAATAAACTAAATAATTCATAAAAGAGAAAAATATTTAAATATTTAAGTCCATCCATTAAAAGACAGAAATATTTTTAAAAATATTAAACAATTAATCCCATATGTGAAATGAATAATGGATATTGGTCCAACTCTTTGAGCACTTAATTTAACCTTCTCCATGAGTAGGTATATGAATGTAGGCTTGAGAAATGAACTTACTGTCTTAAAAATATATATTTAATGACAATATTCTGTGATGTAAATATAAAAATGAGAAGTTCCTGATATTTTTAGTGGAAGTATCATTTTATACAACCTTTTGAGAAGCAAATTACCATCATGTATCAAAAATTTAAATGTGTCTGGACCCAAATTTTGAAAGTCAATGTGTAGGAATTAATTCTAAGAAAATCACCAGACAAGTGCATGTGGTTATATAGATACAAAGATTTATAGATGTATATATGAGAATATTCATTTATGATTATGAAACTTGGAAGCAACTTAAATATGTTAATATATTTAATAAGGTTATACTACATCTACAAAATACTATGTTGTCAAAAGGATTTAAAAGCATGGCTATGCATGATACATACTTAATTAAAAACAATTATACAAACTGTGACACAAATTTTTTTTTTAGGAAAAAAAATATGGTTTGTACATAAGCCTAGAATTATGATTTTTAAGAAAATTCTATAGTAAACATATCTGAGTGATGGGATAATGGTGACTTTCACTTTCTTCTTTACACAAAGCTTTTTTAAAATTCAGGATATTTGTGTTATAATGTATACATAAGAAATGCATCTGCATTTGGTATGCACTTCAATGAGCACTGGCAAGTGAGTATACTGGCTTATCTATCACGACAGCCAAAATGTAAAATACTACCATCATTTCAACACCATTCACATTTACATTTGATAACTAACCCCTCCCCCCATCCCAAGATCCTGTAAACTACTGATCACACTTCTGTTCCTACAGTTTTCCTTTTCCTGAATGACACATAAATGGAACCATAGGGTATGTAGCCTTATGTGATTGGTTTCTTTTACTTTTCATAATGCTTTTGAGATTTCTTCCTGTTTTTGCATGCATTAGTTTATTCTCTTCTATAGTTGAATAGTATTCCATTGTAAGTCTGTATCATAAATTGTATGTCCATTGACTATTGGATGGAGGAGAATTGGGATGTCTCAATCGGGGCTTATATGAAAAAGACTGCTATGAACAGTAACTTTTAGGATGTGCAGGCAAATGCATTCACTACTCTTCTGTGATACCCAGCAGAAGGTCTGGAACATATGATAATCACAAATGTAAATTCACTTAAAAAACTTCTGAAATCTTTTAAAAGTAGCTGTACTGTTTTGCATTCTCACCCACTATATATGAGAATTACAGTATATTTCTATGAGACAATGAAATGTTTTTATTATTAAAAAAGTTATAGACATTCAGTTTGGGAGCAAACATATAAATGCTATTTACAATATGTGTAGTCTTGATATAAAATAAAAAAATAGTTTCCTGAATAAATAAGACAATATGAGGGCAATATTTATATTTTAATAATAATTATGCAACTAGTAATTCCTATTTGCCAATTCTTAATACTTTATGTCTGATACTCAATTCACTACCATCATAGAAACACCTAGAAATGCATCATATTGTGCAAAATAAACATCAAACAATGCTTATTCCCCTGAGTCTGATTGTCCAATCAGGATTTAGCATCTTTTCTGATTGTGTGACTTCAGTGTTGATTTATTTTTCTGCAGTTATTTCTTTCAGCAATAGAAAACACCGTTAAGGCTCAGGAATACGTTCACCTTATCAATTCTTATAAGCATTTCTAAACTTTAATTATGAAAACCTTCACTGTTTTATTGCCATCTGCTTTGCCTCTATTTCCATTTCAAATTCTTATTTCTTTTGTTTATCAGTCTTCAGAGAAATAATCCAATGTTCTCATAGTCTGTAAATGAAACTAGCATACAAAATGCTACATTTACACTTAAATTTATTTGAAAATTTGCACTTAAATATTATTCTACTTTCTTATGACTAACCAGGGGTACTTTTCAATTAGAAAGGGAGAATATGTTGGTAAATTGTATAAGACTTGTTTTCTTTGTACATCCTTATTTACTTAGAATTTACTCTTTGTTTAGTATTGTCACTAAATTAATTGTTGATTTGTTTTTCTTATAGTTCATGAACTGATAGGCAGAATAAAATAAATCGCGAAAAAAGAAAAAAAAGTCTCAATTACTTCACCACTCAGATCTGTGGCTTACTCTACCATTTACTAAATGCTGCTTTAAAATTAATCATGGTCATCTCAAAGGGACTTTGAAAGGTCATGCTGCCCATGCCTTTGTCTGCAATCAGTGTGTCACTCCTAATTATTGGGGGTAATGCAGCAAAAATAATTTTTAGGAACAGATAAAACCATAACATGTAACCTATAACTTGCCCTCTAATCATCAACCAAGCTGTACTTGTATAAATTACTTTTACTGAGTTCAGAATACATTTTATTAGTGCTACTCCCCTTCTATTGGATAGAATGCATATGGCTAACCTATTAAGTAAAATTGCTTATAGATGTACATTTTTATGACTTTTTAAATGTTAATGTATGGCCCGTTAAATGTTAAAGTGGTAAATAGCTTCTAGGAGCTCATATATACTAAATTTCATTTTGTAACCCTCAGCATTTAAGGAAAGAATTCATAAGATATTTGTCAAGCTAAGTTTTTTTATAAACTTGCTGCTTTTAATATATGATTCCACAAAAGAAAGTAGGGTAATTAGAAGATAATGTCAATGCCATATTAAAACAGCCACTGTCACAGAATAGCGTCTTCTTGCTAGTCGATTGTGAAAGAAAAATGTTGTGAAATATAATAATTATGAGTTTTAGCTATTGCTACAAACTGAGATTAGCTTTCTTGGTCATTTTACTAGATCTATACTCATCTGTACAGGGCTTCTAAAAATTCCTATTTACATTAAAATTTATTATGGATAAATAGAGTGAATATTTTATCACACATGACACAGACCATAATTGTACAATGAATGAAATCAGAGAACATTTTAAAATATTGAATCCCATGGTCAGTGTTGAAGGATTGGGTTTAGTTTAACTGTATACACTTAAAAGAAAAAAAAAATGCAGTTAGAATCTAATCACGAAGACTGAGAACTGAGGCCCAGAACTGTGTGTTTTAATAAGTTGACCCCTATATTTTTGATATGTCCCTACCTTTTTTGCCATATATATATATATATATATATATATATATATATATATATATATTCATTTTATACAGCAGAATATATATATATATGTATAAAATTATTTCCTAAAATGAATATATATATTCATTTTATACAGCAGAATACTGATACTTAGAATTCTAAAGTTTTTTCTATGTTAGACAATGAGAAGCGGAACTAAAACCAAAAGCATTTTGAGACATTATTTATACATGAGGTAAAGGGCAGTTGGAATGATCTACAATCAAGGCCATGTGAACAGGGTACCAGCAGAACGAGTGTCCACTTCTTCCCAATTCTTAGGTCTCTCCAGGCCGGGTAATTAATAGAACAGGCAAGGTAACCTTGACATGTAATTTCATGATTTTGTTATTTTACTACTTTGCTGTGACTGCCACAGCCTACTTGACTTAGAAACAAACAAACAAACAAACAACAACAACAACAAAAAGCCAGAAATTTACTGACTTAGAGTTCTGAAGGCTACAAATCCAAGTTGAAGGTGTCAACAATGTTGGTTCCTTCTGATAACTGAAGGAGAATCTGTGGCAGGCCTCTCTTTCAGCTGATGGTGTTTTCCTATTTTCCTGGCAATCTTCTGTGTTCTCTGCTTGTCTGCCCTTCATTCTGATTTCATCCTTCATGCTCACATTTTCATGTTCCCATGGCATATCTGTCTTTCTGTCCAAATTTCCCCCTTGTATAAGGACATCAGTCATAATTTGTATTGCATACTCAAGTTCACCCTAATGACCTCATTTAATTTGATTACATACTCTGTTTTCGAAAGTCCCCATAAGAGATACTGTGTTTAGGGCTTCAACATATCTTTTTTTGGGGGAGGAAATAATCCAATTCATAACAAATACCTACAAATATCCTGTAAGAGAAGCAGAGGATTATCAGACCCAAGAGCTCCTTTCTAAATGTAGGTTCAACCTTTATAGCAAGTTCAAATGCTATATCTTCATGACATCATCTTATATATAAGCAAACAAACCTTCCAAACTTTAACTCTACTTACAATCCTGTAGCCTTTCCTCTAACCATCATCATCATTATTAGGATCATTCCTATAAAATTTGATTATGTATACTGAAGTATATCACAAGTTTTCTGACATATATGAACAGGGAAAATGTTACATTGTGAAGCAATTAGCATATCTATTGTCTCTCAACAGTTACTCATATTTTTTGTTTGTTTTGCAAAAGTAGCTAAAATTTACTGAATTGCCATGAATCCCATATATGATGCAATTTTATTAGCTGTAGTCTTTAGATCATACATTAGATCTCTAGAATTATATATCCAACATATGAGCTACTTTGTATCCTCTGCCATAAATCTCCCTAATTCCTTCCCTACTCTCTCCTCCATTATCCCTTTTGTTTTCTATGTGGGTATACTGGAATATTTTTTTTCTAGATTTCACATATTAGAAAGATAATACAATATATATTTTTTTCTTTCAGTGTTCAGCTTATTTCACTTAACATAATGTCCTCCAGGGTCATCTATGTGTGGCAAATTAAAAGATATTGTTCTTTTTTATGGCTGAATAATATTCTTTTGTACATATATATCACAGTTTCTCTGTCTTGTCATCTGTCATTAGACACTTAGATCATTTCCATATCTTTTCTATCATGAAAAATTCTTGCAATGAACATGGGAGAGCAGATATGTTTATAAGGTGGTGATTTAATTTCCTTTGGGAAATCCTTCTTTCCAGAAGAGGGATTGCTAGATCATATGGTAGTTCTAACCTGAATTTCTTTAGAAACATCGTAGTGTTTTCCACAAAGGCTGTACCAATCTACCTTCCCACCTACTGTGTGCAAGAGTTTCCTTTACTATATACCTTTGCCAACATTTTTTATCTTCTTAAATTTGCACTTAAAAAACAATACCATTAGCATAATGAGGACATATAATTTACTGGGTAAGGAGCAATCCAACTTTAAACTCATTTTTTAATATGGTCACTTCTGATTAACTCTCTCCATAAGGTTTAAAAAGCCTCTAGTGTTTTTCAAAAATTAACTAATTTAACCTGTATTATTTCTAAAAAGTTAACATTTTTGCCTTTTTGTTTTTTCTGTCTATTTATTTAAAAACAATCTCTGGCTTTAGAATTGTTTTTTTCCATGGCTTCATATATTTGTTTTCTCAAATAATCCCATTTACTCATTTGATTCCACTTGACAAACAACAATAACAGCAACAAAAACATAAGATTGTCCCAGATTCTTCACCTAGATTATTTGGAGTTCTCTATAGGACTTTTGGATTTGAGACTAAATATTCTGTCATTTATTCTTTCACCAGGAACAAAGGTTAGATCTTACTCTTTACCAATGGTGCTATTTTTCCTGATATTATTTAGGAAGTTTTCAGCTGATAATAACAGAAAATCTAATTCAAAGTATTTTAACAATGGTAAAATTCACTACTGCAAATATCAAAACACTACAGCTTTGAAATGAAATGAACAACCCAATGATCTCATCAAAATTCTTCCATTATCTCATTCTGACACCCTTATTGTTGGCTTCATCTCTGGGTTTGCAGTAAAATGGCTGTCTCATTTCAGGGCATTGTATCAAGAAATAATGATATCCAGAGACAGAAACAAATGATTTCCCTCAGTGTGCTTGATTTTAAAGTCAAGGAAACCTTTTTAAAAACCATTGGCCAATTTTTCATCACATTGTCTAGAACTACCTCCTTCACCACCAAAAACTAACTTCCACCACCAAAAACTAACCACTGTCAAGGGGACTAATGCCAATATATTTGGTTGAAGGCCAGAGAGGGGGGCTAAAAACAACCATCCAACAACAACAACAACAAAAAAAGCTCCCTATGGTTGAAAAAAAAAAAAAAGGACAGTTTCTTACAGCCATGAACAAAGCCACACATCATAAAAATCAGCAGCTGTTAAGAAGGAAGAAGAACAAATGTTGGGTAGATTTTTTAGCTTTCTGCTAATTCTTCAATAGGGAGAACTTATGTATGTTTATTTAGGTAGTGCACACAGAGAAGCACAATAAAAGATGGAGAGTGACTTGGTTGTTTTAGGGCCCTGTCTCCAACTATGTGTGAAGCCTAACCACATCTCTTTTCATTCCACAGTGCGTTTGGTCTTGTGGCTTTTTTCTCTCTTTTTGGATTGTAGAAGATTTTGAATGTTTCTTTGTTCCAATTCTAGTTAAAATAGAGTTTCTGTCACTTGTAACAAAACGAATATACATCACCATATTGTGATTTTATTTAAGTGATATTTATATTTGTCATTTTTTTTTTCACGGCTAGAAATTTTCTTCTCCTTTTTATAGGCAGTATGGCTTCGTGTCTTTAACCAATTTAATTATACTCAAAGAAGTTCAGAAATAAGTTTACGTTTGCTAACAATTTCATCAGACTATTCTGAACATTTTTCTATTTCTTCTCAAACTAACGTGAATTTATTACCATCTATAAATGTGATAATTGTGTCAATTCTGATTTCCTTTTTGGATTCTCTGTGAACTTATAAAAGCTGTTAGTTATTCATGTGAAAATCATCATCTTTGATTCAAAAAGATCACTTGACCTGAACAACCACACCCACTACTTCATATTTGCATTTCATTCTTAACTTATCATATTATAAAATCCACACCTTAGGTTTTTTTTTAATATTATGAATTATTTAGCAAAACATCATCATTTCCACTATGTTGTTGTAAGTGGCATTGATTTGAACACAAACTCTAAGTGTTAAACTGTTAATGGTCTCCCATGGGTTTCCATTTCTTACTGTGAATGTTCAATGATTTCCTTGCAGTTTAGTTGAAACAAATTTTGCTTATAAGCATGAAAGTTTTCCTGTGTTCCTAAGTAAGGCTACTTCAGAGTCATAGTGTGTAAGCAGGGAAACTTCTCAGATGAGCAGTAGTTTTGACCCTTCCCTGCCCTAATGGCTTTCATTTAATTGATTGACTTATAAATTCACCTTACATTGTTGACTATAATTTGCAGAGAAGATAATGGCAGAAACAAAACTTATTTTCAATGCCTTGGATACTACCTTCCTTTTAAGCTCCCACTTTAGAATCTAAACAATTTGCCCTATTTGTTTAGCCATATTACTCTTGACCTTCTACCTACTGTATATTAAGGATGATAGACACTTATATTGAACCCTGACAAAATATATATAGCAAACTGTTTAAGCTAAAAATGCAATTTTTAGACTTTAAAATTGGAGACTTCAATTCAAATACCATCATATGTAAGCCAGAAGAGACGTAGAAGATAAGTTCATGATATTTGATGGTATACGGATTTTGGATCAGAGGAATTCTGATTGATACTTGATTTAAGATGTTAAACACTTGTTAGGTAAGCTTAAAACTTTAAATAGTGCTCAGTGGTTGAGCAACCAATATCTATTTTCACTAAATATATAAATAAACCTGCCATCTTGACTTATTAAGGAAGGAGTTAAAAAATAAACTGTCAATCAGAGTAAGAATGTTCATTAACTGTAGTTCTCTGTTAAGGAAGAAATTTATGAATCAAAAATGTGTCATGTCACATGTCACACTAGACCAGACATTTGCCAGTG
Source organism: Marmota flaviventris (assembly GCF_047511675.1). NCBI lineage: Eukaryota > Metazoa > Chordata > Mammalia > Rodentia > Sciuridae > Marmota > Marmota flaviventris. The sequence continues at coordinate 87,317,014 of NC_092508.1, forward strand.
TCAAATATGAAACATCACCAAGGTTTATGAATAAAATTTTACTGAAATAGAGCCACATCCACTCACATGCATATTGCCCAGGGCTACTCTCTTGCTAAAATAGCAGTTATATAGTTTTATTGAAGCCATATTGTCCAAATTGTCTAAAATACTTATCTGATATCTGATATTTTACAAAAATAAAGTTTAAAAAATTAAATAAATATATAAATAAAAGTTTAATGACTTAGTAAATCCCTATTAGGCTCAGAACCTCATGGAACTGTGAATACTGTATAAAATAATACATGAATGAGCTTATGCTATAGAGATATGAGGATCCAATTAAAAGAAACCAACATCTAATAATGAAAATGGATTCTCTAATGGTGGTTTTGCAACTCAAGAATGCCAGGAAAACCATTTCTGCAATTCTCCTGTCATTTTTCTCTGTGTTCCATTATCAAGAGAATGTGCTAAGCTGCATGGGTGAAGGAGCATGAGGGTAAAGATGAACTGGATTTTGGTCTTACTTAGTTGAAAGTTCAAGAGATAACAAAGATGGTGTTTTTCAGAATGTCTTTGGAAATACATGTTACAATTAAGATTAATTTCCATTGAGGCGGTACTAGAAATTAACACATGACCATTTCAAGAAGTTTGGTAGAGAATGAACGAAGAGAAGACTGAAGTTTCAGAGGGAAATAGACCAGGGTAAATTCTTTTTTTTTTTTTTTCCCTTGGTTTTATTATCATTTTATCAGGGTAAATTCTTTATTGGGATAAGGGGACTATAGCAGCTTTTTACATAGGGAAAGTTTCATGTGCTAAAGATTTCTGGCCAGGCAAGGAGTGAAGGCTGCTTGGGAAGACACAGTGATCATAGAGTGACAAAGGCAAGACCGAGTAGGACTGAATGGCTCTTCTTCAAATACAAAGCAACAGCAGCAGAGGCCTACCTTGTTATTTCTGAGAAAAGCCTTAATGAAAGGATGGCTACCCCCTGAGAGAGTTGGAACTCCCTTTTATAGAATTCTATAATCACTCATCCTCCCTGGATTATTTTAAAAGCCACAGAAACTACAGATTGAATGTGTTAAGCTTTTTTTTTTTTTTTTTTTTTTTTTTTGGTAGCAGGCTACATGAATGTCAAAAGTCAACTCCATAGCTTCATTTTATATCTCATGCAGAGGGATTCTCAACTTCTTGTGTAAAGATCTGAGCACCAGCTCCCATTAGAAGAAGTTAAATGTACACCAAATCCCCTAGCTCGATCTTGAGAAGCCTGTGTGCATTTTACAGTTTCCAATGGATCATATTTTCCACCTACAAGGGGAAAAAATGATCTGGAATTAAATGCTTTGTGATTTGAGCCCCATTTCTTTGGAAATTTCCAAACAATAGTGACAGCCACCCACTGCTTTCTGTAACAGTAAACAGGTTGATTTAGACTATAGTCATTATATCAGCACACATAAAGAGAAAATATGTGCATGTAAACAAGATTGGACTGCAGCTACACACTTATTTTTCCTTTGAAAATGAAGCAGGTTGGCAGCCTTACCAATAAACAGTGCTCAATGCTATCTTAGTCATATGTTTGAGTTTTGGAAAGCTGAATCTTAGGGTAATTGCATATTACATCTACATACTTCAAATGAGTTTATAATGGCTATTATCATCAGAATGAATAGGAAAACAATTAACCATGATTAGCCTTTTTATGTGAAGAGTTACCTCCTTATTTTGGCATTCAGTTTGCAATCATTTGGAAATTAGCTATGAGTTTGAATAATTTTATTTATTTATTTTTGTATTTCAATGGTATAAAAACAAACGATTTTCTTAACCTTGTACATTTCTATAAAAAGTATAAAATGCTAACAGTGTTTATTAGAATATAAAAAACATTCTCCTTAACTAGTTTTCTAAAAAAGCAAAGCAAAAGACCAAAAGAAACCTTTCTCATGTTTGTTCTAGTTTAGTTTGAAACTGAGCCAGCTTTCAATAACTACTATTAAATTCATTATTGTACTTTATATTCTTCCCTAAGTGATTAGTTTTCACTGCCACAGTTCACTTTCAAAGGTAAATGTTCTCTGATAAAAGGACAATGACATGATTTAGTAAACACACCCTGATATTATGGTTGATATATCCAAATATCACCCTTTGAAACACTGACACACATGCACGTTTTACATTCCATATGTATTAATAATGTCTATTTTATCGGAGATTCCCAAATGCTATGAAATATAAGAAATAAGACTTGAGTTAATGACTACATAAATCACAGCCAGAATTGCTTTGTTTCTTGCTGAATTACTGGAGTACTATCTGGCTTGCCTGTGGGAGGTATTTGAGTCCTACAAGGGACAACTGGGAGTGACAATCCCCCAGGGGAAGTTGGGAAGTCATGGGCACTGTTTAAAGTTTCCACTTGGTGATTGTGTAGCCAACACACTCAATTCTTAAAGGGAAGTCGTAGGTCCTTGGAGATCATGCCTTCTGCTCTGTGCTTGCCTGTATGGCTTGGAGAACAGCCAGTGACTGTGACTGGAGTTAACCCACAGCACAGGACTGCCGCTTTGCAGTTCTCTGGAATGACTGCAAATTTCAGAGGTCTAAGCAATTCTGGGAGGGATTTGTGTTTTATTGAAAAGATGGTAGCAACTTCTTTTCCCCCCAAGGAAAAGAGAGAAAAGTAGTAACATAGAAGTTGATTTTTAAAAATTAATTTGTGTTACAGAGAAGTCCATTGGGGTTTGTGGTACATGGTGTTAAATGCAGTAACCACGTGTGAAGAAAGCATTTCCTCATTTTGTATTCATTTCCTTAGTCCTGTCTCGGTGTCTGTAATTTTCCATGTTCATACTCATTATTTTTCCATATTGAAGAATTTCAGCAGCTGATTCCTTAGAACACTTAAAAGAATTTTCACCATAAATATTCAAAGATTAAATGTCATCATCATTATTTTCTGGAAGTGGCAATCTTTGGCATAATGTATTCTCTGCAACCTTTATTGCTTTGTTAAATGATTTACTTCTCACAGCTAGGGCAAGATATTGTTCCTCCATTATGGTTCAACAAAAAAATTCCTCCTTTCAATATGTTTAAACCAAATATATACATTTATAAAAACAATTGGTCTTATTTTATATTTTATATGGCAATTGAGAATTACACCTTATGATGCATTTTTAATTCACTTTTGTTATTTGAAATCTCTCACAAACAACTTTTTTTATGGAGGAAACCTGTTCAAATCCCTTAAGATCAACTTCTACCCTCTCCAATATGCAATATTTTAACAATATGATTGTTGAATCATAATTTATAAATCATTCAGTACACCAATTGTATATACAAATTAAATGGTTTAATAAAGTAATACATTATGCAACTATTCCAGTTTTAGAAGATTCAAACCCCAAAATACTCCCTCATACCAATTTGTGGTTAATATTGGCTCACAGCTCAATCCTTAGGAAGCTTTATGACTTTACAAATATTTTTATTAGATATTATACATAAAATGGATTTACAATAAATAATCTTTTACATAGGATTTTTTCACTCAGCAGAGTACTTTTGAGCATTGTGGTAATCAGAAAGATCTTTTTCCTCAAGATATATTCTACTCCCCAGAAACTATAACATTTCATGGAAAAAGGGAATTAAGGTAGCAAATATAATTACTTATGAACTGATTTTAAAATAGGGAAATTATCCTAGATTATCCAGTGAACCCCAGGTACATACAGGGGTCATTAAATGGAGAAGTTGGAGGCAGAAGAGTAAAATGAGGAGATATTAAAAAGAGTTCATTGGTCGTTGCTGGCTTTGAAGATGAAAGAGGATCAGGAAGCAAGAAATATGGGCAGTCTTCAGAAGCTGGGAAATGGATGAAAACTGATAGTGCCCCAGAACCTTCAGAAAGAGAAGTCACTGGCCCTGTCACTTTTAGCTTGGTGAGATCATTTCAAATTTATAAATTCCATAAACTCAGAAAATAATCTTATGTAGTTTTAAATCATTAAATTTGCAGTTGTTTCATAGCATCAATAGGAAACTAATACAAGTATGCATCATCTCAGCACTTTGTTTCTTTTTAATCATTGAATATTATTCTGTTTTTTTTTTTTGTCTACAGCCATACCACCCTGAACATGCCCAGTCTCATCTGAATATTATCCTATTTTTTGTATAGACTATAATTTGTTGCATTTAACACTCATGGATATTTAGATTGCTAACAGTTTTAGGTTATTGTTAATTATGCTTCCATGAACATTTGAGTTCATTTTTTTATGTGGGCATTTTCTTTTTATTTCTCTTAGCTTGATATCAAGAAGTGGATTTATTTGACACTCAGAGTTTTCATCTACATTTAGATAATATTTGTATATGGTATTTGAACTAGAGTATGACTTTATTTTTTACACAATATTCAAATGTTAAGGAGAGAGTTGATGGTGAATGAGAGCAAGGATGCACTTCCCAGAAGTTCTTCAGCATCGCTTAAAAAGCAGGAAACAACAACAACAACAACAACAAAACTGCTCCTCAGTTTTATAGAAACTCAATACAGGACAGTAAAAGAAACAATAGAGACACAGAAAATCAGAAACTTCAAACATAACTGAAGAACTAGTACATTAGAGACACACCAGTTTGGCAGCAGCTGCAGTCGCTGCAGCTGGTGAGCAAAGAGGGAACATTCAAGCAGATAGAAAGTATACTAGAGGGAGAAACAAAATCTGCTTGAGGGAATCTGTGGAACAGAGAAGGAGGTTGATCTACATGGACCCAGAATTGGTGGAGTTGAGTTGTTGCATGAAAAGCAACCAAAATCACTTGGCCTAGTTGGGCAGATAGTTCAGTGGGAACCAAGGTCACCAGTGTGGGAAACATATATAAGAACTGGGTGGCTGAGCAGAGACAGATCAGAGACTAATAAAGGAAGAAGTTGTCAGGTGACCCCAAAGTCACCTATTATGAGCCCCAAAATGTACCTGAATGAGAGTAATTGAAATAGGCACACATACAAAAATAAATGTGTGTACCGCATCCATGCCCTGGATATTATGGAAAGAAACCTCCCTTTGTTGTTGGAAAGAAGCTAACAGAAGTGTCTGCAATCCAGGGCTGATATTGGATGATTCTCATCTGTAGTGGTGAACGTGAAACCTATGGAGAGTTAGACCTTACATCCTAAAAGTGGATTTGACAGGATTCCAGACATCCAGCAGATAATGCCATCTCACTTGCAATAGGGAGTGTGGATGAAATCTCAGGTATCCACCAGCAGAGTTCCAAAGGTCGGATAAGACCAAACCCAACCCATGGAAATTCAGATTTAGAACTTTGTACCATCCTGGCTACAGGAGCGCACAACTTCTCTGCCTTTACCAGTCTATCTCACCTTATGTTGGGAGACCAGAGGCTGAGAACTATGGCAGGGAGCATTGGCCCCTAAACATAATAATTGGCAGCTAAATGAGGAACACAAAGGCCTTGGACATAACAACCCCCAGCCTACAACCTAAGGGCTACAAAGTCAAAAAATAAATACGAAATTGAAAAATCCATCCTTGCCAATAGTTTTGACCACCTCAGTGGGAAAAAGTACTTTACTGGTTCTAGTAATTGAACCCAGGGATGCTTAACCACTGACCACATTCTCAGCTCTTTCAGTTTTTTGTTGTTGTTGTTGTTGTTGTTGTTAAATTTTGAGACAGAGTCTCACTAAGTTGCTTAGGGCCTTCCTAAGTTGCTGAGGCAGATTTTGAACTTGCAATCTCCCAGAGCCCCTGAGAACACAAGTGTGCGCCACTGCACCTAGCAAGATTGTTTTACCATTTTTTTTCTCTTTTTTCTTTTTTCCTGTATTCCTTCATTCTTTTTTTACTTTTTAAAATTTTAGTTTAAAATTTTTTTCTTTACAAATAACATTTCATCATATTTTTTATATTTTACTTTCCATTATGCAAGATTGTGTAGGGGTATGGATATGTGTGTTCTCCCTCTATGGATAGATTAAGAAATATACATGTACATATAATTTTACTTTCATTTTAATATTTTTCTTCTGCATGTGTTTATTATTTATTTTTGGTTTAACTTAGGTGGGGTATGATTGTACATGGGTTTGGGTTGATTTTATTCATTTATTTTTTTAGAGAGAGAGTGTTTTTTTTTTTTTTTTTTTTTTTTTTTTTTTTTTTTAGAGAGAGAGAGAGAGAGACAGAGAGAGAGAGAGTTTTAATATTTATTTTATATTTTAGTTTTCGGTGGACACAACATCTTTATTTTTTATTTTTTTATTTTTTTATGTGGTGCTGAGGATCAAACCCAGCACCCCGCGCATGCCAGGCGAGCACGCTAACGCTTGAGCCACATCCCCAGCCCAGGGTTGATTTGATTTTACATTTGTTTCTTCACACCTTGGGTGTTTGTCCCTGCTATTGTGTCTTCTTGATCCTCTTGTCCCAAATAAGAGCCAAAATTTCCAGTACTATCTTCTTTTCTTTCTTTTTTATTACTTTTAATTATTTTTTTATTTCTCCTTCTTTATAGCCACCATCTCTTACCCATCTCTTGTGTCTCCTCTATTCACTTTTTAATATTTCAAACTTTCTCTTGCCTTTCTACACTTATTTTCTCTTCACTGAAGAAACTAATTCCACTATCAAATAGAATGATCTTTTCAAGTTTTTGTTTGTTTGTTTGTTTGAACATATGTTATTTAGAAGCACATTGATTAAATTTTAAGTATTTGGTTATTTTCTAGATTTATTTTGTTTGGTTTCTAAGTTAACTTCATTATTGATGAAGAACATGTTTTATATTATAACAATCACTTTACATGTATTAAATCTAGTTTTGTGACATTCTATACTATTTATTCTGGAGAATATTCCATGTTATCTTATAAGCTAAGTTTCTAGAGTCATTGAGTATAATCACTTAGCTTAAATTTATTGATAATGCTCTTTAAAATCTTCTATGCTGATTTTTTTCTAGTTGTTTTATTAATAGTTGTTAAATAGACTAATTTTTATTTAATTCTGTCAAAATTTTCTTCATATATATTAGAGCATGTCTATAGGTACATAAACCTTTATAATTATAATATTTACTTGACATATTAACTCTTTTGTCATTATAAAATGTCCTATCACTAATGTATCTTATCTTGAAATTCATTTTATCTAATTTTAACAAAGTAACCTCATTTGATCTTTATAGTAATCATCTATATTTTTCTCTTCTTTTACTTTCAAATTATTTGTATCTTTGAATACAAAGAATGTCTCTTGTAGATAGTGCATAGGAAATATAGTTGGATTTTACTTTCCATTAAGTCTGATGATATATATCCTTTGGGTGTCCAGAACATTCACTTAATGCAATTATAAATATTGTTGGACTTACTGTGCAGTTTTCCTCTTTGTTCTCATGTCTATTCTTGTTTTTACTGCTATTTCCATGTGACTGACTTCTTTAATTTTGATGAATATTTTGGTGTATAATCTTAGTTTCTCAGCTGAATATTTTAATTATATTTTGGCATTTTGTGTTTGCTCTAGATATTGTAATATGAATTTACTTTTTTCACAATGTACTTCAGATTCATACTATCTTAATTCTGGAGATAAATGAACTTTTATCAAGTGCAGTTTCCCTCTTCCTTCTACTTTTTGATTATTGATGCACACACACAGTATGGCTGTGTTTAAATATTTGTCTTATATAATTCTATTTCATTTTTTAAAATTAAGAGAAGAAATTAGAAGAGTATATTTATAGAGTTGCAACTGTTAACCTATGCATTAAAATTTCCACTATTATATGTTTTTTTCCCTGTAGATTTGAATTAGTGTCTGATTTTATTTTTTTCAATCTGCAGGACATCTTTTAGCATTTCCTGCAAGGTATGACTGCTAGAAAATAATTCATTTCTACTTGTTTGAGAATGTTTGTAGTTTATTTTCAGTTTTTTAGAAAGATTGTGCTGGATATAGGATACTTGGGTTAAATTATTTTTTTCCCGAGGCTAAAAATATGTTACTCTTATATTTTCTGAGGGCCATTCTTTTTAATAAAAATTCAGATACTAATTCTTTTGATGCCTTACTATTTGATAACTTGATCTCTTCTTTGTTCAAGATTTATTGTTTGTTTTTGTTGTTCAATTATTTGATATGACCTGTCCAAGTCTGGTTCTGTTTGCATGTATCCTACTAAAGATTATTTTATCACCTTAGGTTTAAATTAATATTTTTGTCAAATTTAGGAAGGTCTGTAGTTTTGTTTTGTTTTGTTTTGCATTTGAACAAAATTGAAACCAGAGGCTGGCTTTGAATTTGTGATCCTTCTGTCTCATCCTCCTGAACAGGAGGTGTGCACTTGAAATTTGTTCTACCTGGTTCAGTAAGTTTTTAAATATTTTATTTTCTTCTTTTTCCTTCCTTAAAAAATCCTTATCATACACACCTTAATATACTTAAAATTGTTTTACATGTCTTCAGGACTGTTTATTTTTCCTCAACTGCTCCCCTTCTCTGTTCTTCACATGGGTAATTTCTATTGAGTTCTTTTCAAGTTAACTGATTATTCCTCCAACTTAAATCAGCCACTAAAATCCTATAAAACATTTTTTTTTCAGTTTTTAATCCTGTAATTTCACGATCTAAAATTGTATATCCACATTTGGTGTCTTTTATTATAATTCATTATTCTAGTAATTTTTACATTAATTACATATGACTTTTAGTTATTGGAATATATTAGCAGCTTTTATTTGCTAAATTTAAAATTCGATCAGTCCACAGATACTTTATTTTGATTCTTTTCTCCCTGAGAATGGGTTGCCCTTTTCCATTTCTTTGCACCTTTAATATTTTTTTGAAATATGTTTCAGATGATATGTTATAGTGAGACAAAATTAAATAATTTTTTTCTGGAAATTGTTGTCTTTACTGTTTTATTCATTTGTTTAATACCTTTCCTGGACTAAATCTCTGAAATCTCTTCAGCCTCGGTGTGAGGTCTAATAGGAAATAACTAGTCCGATCTCTGTTTTATTTTTATCTAAGACAATATTTTAGAGAAGATCCCAGTGTATAAATTAACACGTTTTTGCTCAGAAAAATCCAATTAATATATTTTATATGATGTTAACCATTTTAATGTGGCTTAATGACTTACATTATGAAAATTGGAACAAATTTCAAATGTTTAAGCTAAAATAATATCCATAGGAACTCTGAAAGAGAATTAATTATCTTTTTGTTTAGAAAATACAGTAAATATGAATATCACAATATCTATGAGTATAAAAATTCTTTTTTAAGTTAAATAAGCATACATACATATACATATATAAAACCTTAGGGCAACTAATAAAAAGAAAATCAATATATTAGCAAGATAACAGTCTTTTAGTAGATCTTATACATTCTTAGAAAAATAACTTTTTAAATACACTCATCAAAAATAGGGTAAAGTTTATGCCATTTTGTTCCCTGTAGTAAGATAGTTTTCAGATGTTCAGCATCACTTGACAGTTAACCTTGCTATTGTATCATGTGGAGACATGTAGATTCAGGACATGCTTGCCCTTAGATTCCTTTCTATCCTTCTCCAACACTGTCCTGTATTAGAAAGTGGTTGAGTCTTAAAGACTACATTCCCCAGACTTCTTTAACAGCTGGCTTCTGCCTTAACAAAGCTATGGAAGTATTAGGAAGAGAGTTGAAAGGGAGACAAAGGAAAAGCCAAAATATTCCCCCCATACAACGGTAATATGAACTCCATGATTCAGTTTCTGCTATTCGGACTAGCCTGGGTCTCAGCTTTTGTCAGGTGACTCTTAGTTTTGAGCACTGATGATATGGTCCCATCCTGTGCCCCACCACCCCAGCCACCCTGCTTTGTACTTGTTATATGTTCCTATTGCTGTTAGTTGATGTTTCTTCATGATTTCTTATTTGGTGTCTTAACTAAATTCAGTATAAACTGTGCATTGTATCCACATACTGCAAATTTTGAATTTGTGTTTTTGGTTAGACCTCAACTGATACAGACCTTTTTATATCCCATGTGATGTTTAATTATGGATTTCTATTTTCCTATAATTAGAAGGAAAAGAAAACTAGTTTCAATCCAAATGGTGATGGATATTTTAAAAATTTAAGTGTACTTTGAACATTTTTTTAAGCTGGATTTGGCCTTTACCTTGTTTTTAGTAATCAAAGGAAAACAAAACCCTGGATTATTTTTGTATATGTGTGTTTTCTTTGATTTATATGAATATTAATAAAACAGTGTAATTAATATTCCTTAACCTCTTTGTCATACTTTTTCTTGTTCACCTTAACCACTTCACAAGAGTATTGAAGAGTGACTTAATCTTGGCCAACAATCCTGAGTTGCAAAGACAAATGCAGAAGCTTTTAAATAAGACTGACACTAATTCTAATTCATGCATCCTGCCTATGCTCAACATGTTCCACAGACACACAGCTGATTTATGTGAAGTCTCTCTGCCTCTGCTCCAGTGGCAATGAAGGAACTCATTGCAAACCTTTATTATTTTGCAGGGTTTTGAAAATCAAAGTACATGATTACATGAAATTTAACCATAATGCATCTCTTTTTAGTTAAAATACATTTATTTTAACCTCAGTGAATATTAATATACTTTGGAAAAACTTATACATTCCCAATATTTCTTTTGCTTTTTCTAAAACATGATATAAAAATCGAAGAACATTACTCTCTTTTTTTTTTCCCTGCTATAACTTCTGCAATTTTAACACTATAATGTTTGCTGACTACATCCCAAAGGAACTCTTTTCAAAAACCCTAAAAATCCCCCAAAGGATTGTCCCTCCATTCACCAATTTGAAATTGTTTTCTTTCCTTTCTGATTAAATATTTAATGTGTTGCTGCTATATAAGAATCATCGTTGTGCTAATTGCTCTAATTATAGACTTGCTTCCATATTTTCCAGCAATAAATGCTACTTTGTTTGACCAATTAAAATTTTGTATTATTCAGCAGTAGACTGTTTATGAGGTTGATTGTTCAATTGTACCATCATCTCATTTTACAAATCAACTTTTTAATTTGAGGCTATCAGATATCATAACTGAAAATGTGAACAATTGAATAATCAGTTTTCATTATGCCATTAAGTATTCAAAAGAAATCAAGAAATGAAGTAGTTTAGTCAGAAGTCTTACATTTTGTGTCACAAATTCTGTTTAATGGCTTTTGTGAAGTATTGCTTCAATTCTATTTCCAAAAAGCAATAAAGCAGAAGTTGTTTTTACAAAGCAGATAGAAAATTGATTCACTGGTGCTGGGCCTTTTCCAAGTGTAATGCAGTATTTCCAAACTGTTACATATGTAATAATGGCATTGGTGTTTAAGTAAGCATTTCATTAAGTAGGTTGATTTCAGTGCTAAAGCAATGTCTAGAATCACTAAATGATAAAGAGGTGAGAAAGTATCACTCATGTAATTTTGTGTTAAGGGAAAAAAAAAACACATAAAAGGAAAGAAAAAAAACCCTTACTTTCATTCATGTACAAGTGAATCTATCAGGCGAAAAGACTAAGGTGTTATGCCTCATCTGTCTTTATTTCAAAATTCAGATATAAATACTTTTTCTTTTTAAAAAAGTATATTAATACAAATAAAGAGCTGTGCACAGAACCTTTAATTATCTATGAGATGAAAACTATCATAATTCCTGCTTCATTTTTCTCATAGTTTCAGTTTCAACTATATTTGCCTTTATTAAAATCTCATTTTTTTCCTCTCAGAATTGCTCTTAGCAATTATTGATCTACTTCTTAAGCAAACAGTATAGATTAAAAAACGTATCACTGCACTAATTTCCATTCTCTTCAACTCTCTAAAATAAGTCATTTTTATCTACCTACACAAATAAATCAAACATTAGAACTACTGATTTAAAATCTCATTATTTAAAAATTTCTAATAACTATCTCATACTAAATGTGTCAATTATTCTTAAACAACTAGTAGGACTGACACAACTTTTCAGCAAGTATAAGGTTATTATCTGGAAATTTTATATTTAATTTTCTAAATGTAGAAAATAAACAATCCTTAAAAGAGAAGATTAGATTACAAAACAATAGTATATTTTTAAGTAAACTAAAAGAAAGACTTTCCTACATCACAGCTGTAGTTTAATATTAAGTCACACCTATAATAGTAGTAACATAATAAGCATTGGTATTCTGTTCAAATTCTGATCATAGTTTATTAGAATTCAATACAAAAGCCAATCAAACTCAGAATGTGTTACTAGTACATCCCCTTGTTTTACACAATTGTGAATTTTAGGTGTTCAAAAACAAATTGCCAGAGGTACTTGCTCCCTCACAGGAATGGATTAGCTCCTTTTCCAAAAGGCTTATGAATACAATTCACTAAGTTTTGCTACCTTTTCAATATATTGTAGCTTGCCAAACTAAGGGAAAGAGGTACAATTAAGAAATGTTGTAGGTTCATTTTTTTTTTAAGTACTGGCTTATTTCATTTTCTATCACTGCTACTACTCTCTATCCTAATATGCTAAAATAGCAAGGTCAAGAAAATGATTCCAACGAAATAGGGAACATAAAGATCACAGTTACCAGTGGACAATATGTATATTGCTTAGAAAATCTGTCCTCACACTGGTCTCAATTAAGAGAAAAGCAAATATTAGAATAGCAAAGAAATAAGTATCTTATTTCAAGCATGACAGTTTCAGTTTAAAGAATGAGCCCAGAGAAGAGGCATACTTGGTCTAAACAAGATTTGGCAAAATTTTAAAAGTCTGAATACTTAATTCATTGTTTAATTTCAAAAGATATAAGTCCTATTCTCTATGAAACATTACATCGCGATAAAATTTTATATATATATATTTATAATATTAATTCACATGTAAACTGACATTTATTTCTCAAATTAGAGTAATTTAAAAGATTTCTTAGTCTTTTTTTTAACATATTATGACAGAGACTCAACTGGAGTTTACTTTAAAACCTAGACCTAGAGGATTGTCAGTGTGGAGGTCAACTAGCTGCACAGACTAAGCTCCACATTGGGTTCAAGGGCAACTATGCCAGAGAACACAGTTGTACATGTGCCAATAAGCTTTCCTGGACATCCTGCCCCAAAGCCTCAAACATAGATTCTCCTCACCAACAGTAGCTTTTTCTGTCTTATGAGTCTATTTACTGAATAGTGCAGAAAATTTTACTATAATTATCAACTTTGGCCATTGGTTTTTGAACGTTTTTTGTGTAATTGCTTTGTTTTGTATTTGGTTTGTTTTGTATAATTTATTTTCATGTTTCTATTTTATGCATCAGGAATTTGCTCATTAATCTGCTCATGTTCATTTAAAAAGAGGGTTTAAACGATGGGGCACGGAGTTGAGCTGAACAAGGTGAAAAATTAAAAGAGTACATATAGACTTTTCAGAGAAAGCAGATCAGTTAGACTGGCCAAATCAGTTTTCTTAAACAACATGTACTTTTCCTAAATCATACTGTATTTTGGATGAGTTTGGAGCAGAGTTTGTTGTTTTCGTTGGTTTGTTGAACACAGTTCTAGAATATGAGGAGTTTGTCATGCAGTCAGTGACAAGTGTCCTTCTTCACTTCCTTCCAATTCGAGTGAACAGTCTTGTGTCTGGCACCTGCCTCGTGGCAGATGCTGATAATATGAAGATAAATTAGCTGAGGTCATGACTATAAAATGGGCCACAGTTTTGCTAGGTGACAATACATAAATACATAAATTATAATCTTCTTTATAGGACACGTTATAAAACATATTATCAGCCACTGTCATGACAGTTATAATTTAATCAATGTAAAAATGAATTACAATAGGGCAGAACTTTTAGACATAGAAGTAGGAGATGACCAGAAAATACTCCTATCACACTAGGTAAACTTTTCAAAAACAAATATTTCAACATTCAGGAGTCACTAAAGGTAAAAGAAACGAATTGAGATATACTTATTCAGGAAAAAAATGTTGAAATTTGGGGAGGATTCTTTCTTATTGCTGATCTTAGTAACATTGTTCTACCAGGAGGAAGGAGGACAGGGAAACCACCATAGGGTTTTACTAGCTTTGGAGTAATGGCAAAATAAAAAACAAAAAACAACCACCACAAAAACATACTCTCTGCTTTGTCAGTAAAAGGAGTAATTTTTGGTAGTAAGCAAATGGGAAATTTAGTGACTGGTGGAGCAATAAATAGAATCGTGGGATAGCCAGATATTTAATGGGGAGATCCTACGGGTAAAAGACATGTATCAAGTTTGGTTTGAAGCCTCTATATCCTTGACTGTCTTGTGTGCATGTGTATATGGGACAATAAAAATGTGCCCGAGCAATCTATGCATCACTGGTTTGATTATCAGCATACCAGCTGTGTAGTACAGAGTCGACCCCTAGGAAAAAAATTTTATTAAAAAAAATTAAAATAAAAACTGGGCAGAGATATAAACAATCACACTGCATATGGCCCAGGAATGTAGATACCGAACTTTAGCCCAGAAAGGCAAACTTTAAATAATTTAAAGAAAGGAAAAAAAGGATGGAAGTAGAAAAACGTGAAGAAAGAAAGATCAGGGTGGAGGAAAGAAACAACAAAAGAAGAAAAACAATAAGTACACAAAAAGAGCGAAACCAAAACCCTTCAGAGAGGGAAGTAAAAGTCTCGATCCAGTGTTGCCACAATAGAATATTTACAGTGTCCTGTTTTCAACAAAATTTGCCTGCTAAGCATTGAAAATGCAAGGTATGACCCAAAGACAAGAAAAAAAAAAAAAAAAACCCATAAATCTAGCAATTGTGTCTCAGGGGGCCCAGAGTTTAAATTTAGCCAACAAAGATAACAATGCTGTTATTATAAATATGTTCAAAGAACTGAGGATAATTTTAAAAAAATTTTTTTTTCAAAATGTTTAATGACAATAACTAAAGAGAATAAGGAATCTGAATAAAGACAGAAAACGCTAAAATGCCCCAAATGGAAAATCTAAATTGAAAAGTTCAAAAATAAAATGAGAAAAGGTTATATTGATAAGTAAACAGCAAATCTGAGGGCAAATTAGTGAGTTTAAAGGTAAATTAAGGGGCTGGGTTTGTGGCTCCATGGTAGAGCACTTACCTAACATGTGTGAGGCACTGGGTTTGATTCTCAGCACCACATGTAAAGAAATAGAATAAAGGTCCATTAAAGACTAAAAAAGTATTTAAAAAACAAATAAAATAAAGGTAAATTAAGTGTAAAGCCCTTGGTTTAATCTACAGCACCAAAAATAGCAACAACAACAAAAACTTCCCAATTAATGAAGGTATTCTGTTATGATTATTGCTAAAATTAGTAAATTGATAAATATTAATAAATAGGAACTCTATAGTGTAAAACAAATGTTTTAGCAATTAGAAGAGCTGAATAACTGAGTAAACTGATATATTACAAATGACCAAGACAAACTTATAACAAACCGTGCATAACAAATGTCAACTATTTTGATTGGAAAGTCATCCAAAGAATTTTAATGTAACAATACAAAAAACTCATTGATTTGGTACTGGTTCCTCAATGTGACTAACAATTAAAACCTACTAGTTCTTTAATTGCGTATAGTGTCAGAGAGGAATATCTATGATTAACTATAATGACTAACAAACCATTTCTCATTTTTTCCAAATAAATATCTGTATGAAACTGTATTTTCTAAAAACATATCATGCAAAACAGTATACCACATGTTAAAGCGGAGGAGGTATTAGAATCTGTTGTGGACTGATTGCTCAGAAAACAATCTCAGTCCAAATTTTGTCCAAATTAGAGAGGTTTTTTTTTTTTTTTTTTTTTTTAGCTATCTGGGACTGATTCCTGCAGGACTCAAATTGTTTCTGCCATAAAGAGCACCAGGAGTGAGTTCTATGGAGTTTATAAGGGGAAAAAACCCACATGCTCAAAAACGTAGGTGCAGGCAAGCAAGCAGGATACAAGGGCTGAGAAAGCACTTAGCAGAGCAAAAACAGACACCCACATCCTGGGTTCAAGCACATTTGTGGGCATATGAAGTACAGAAAAAACTATTTTTAAAATCTTAGAAACAGCTTAACATTATTTATTCTATAACACTTATCACATAATTCTATTATCCTACTGATTAATATTTCATAACCTGTAATCTATAATTTATAGTCTATAATCTATATTGATTAAGCTCAGACCATAACAAATCCAGTTGTCTTATGCCAAGTCAGAGATTAAAAATACTTGTAAAAAATGTAAAAATATTTCATAAAATTTATAAAATCTTTGAAATTCTATTTTGGAATATATAATGATTTTTATAATATATTTTATATATGTTATCATTCAATGGGTTTATTGTGTAAAATAATTGATGAAAAATTATTTTTAAATGTCTAAGTTTTAGACTTTAATTCTAGAAAGATTGAGTGGACATACTTTTGTTTATTCGTCCTACTAAACACAAATGATAACCCTGGAATTTGTATACAAACAAATGTGAAAATTCTGAGAGGTCCAAAGAAGGCAGAATATCTATAGAACACAAGCAACGTGAAGCAAAACAGTGGTGAGTTCCCTGGATTTTTTTTTTTCTTAAAAAAAAAAAAAAAACCCTTTTTTAAATTATATTTTTTATGTATGACAGCAGAATGTATTAAAATTCATATTATACATATAGAGCACAATTTTTTCATATATCTGGTTATACAAAGTATATTCACAACAATTTGTGTATTCATATATGTACTTTGGATAATGATGTCCATCATATTCCACCATTATTTTTACCCCCATGCCCCCTCCCTTCCCCTCTAACTCTTCTGCCATATCTAGAGTTTATCTATTTCTTCCACACTCTCCCTCCCTATCCCACTATGAATCAACCTTCTTATATCAGAAAAAAAAACATTTGGAATTTGGTTTTTAGGGATTGGCTAATTTCATTTAGCATTTTCTTCTCCAACTCCATCCATTTGCCTGCAAATGCTATGATTTTATTCTCTTTTATTGCTGAGTAATAGTCCATTGTGTATATATGCCACATTTTTTTTATCCATTCATCTACTGAAGGGCATCTAGGTTGGTCCCACAGTTTAGCTACTGTGAATTGTGCTGCTATAAACATTGATGTGGTTGTGTCCCTGTTGTATGCTGTTTTTAAGTCCTTTGGGTATAGACTGAGGAGAGGAATAGTTGGGTCAAATGGTGATACCATTCCTATTTTCCCAAGGAATCTCCATACTGCTTTCCATATTGGCTGCACCAAATTGCAGTTCCACCAGCAATGTATGAGTGTGTCTTTTTCCCTACATCCTCGTCAATACTTACTGTTGTTTGCCTTTATAATAGCTGCCATTCTGACTGGAGTGAGGTAAAATCTTAGTTTTGATTTGCATTTCTCTAATTGCTAGAGATGATGAACATTTTTTCATATATTTGTTGATTAATTGTATATCCTCTTCTGAGAAGTGTCTGTTCAGGCCTTTGGCCCATTTATTGATTGGGCTATTTATTTATTTTTTGGTGTTTAGCTTTTTGAGTTCTTTATATAACCTACAGATTAGTGCTCTATCTGATGTGTGAGAGGAAAAGATTTGCACCCAAGATGTAGGCTCTCTATTCACCTCACAGATGTTTTTTTTGTTGTTGTTGTTTCCTGAGAAGAGGCTTTTGAATTTGAATCCATCCCGTTTATTGATTCTTGATTTTAATTCTTGTTCTACAGGAGTCTTATCAAGGAAGTTGGGGCCTAATCCCACACGATGAAGATTAGGGCCTACTTTTCCTTCTATTAGATGTGTGGTCTCTGCTTTAATTCCTAGGTCCTCGATCCACTTTGGGTTGAGTTTTGTGCATGGTGAGAGATAAGGGTTTAATTTCATTTTATTGCATATGGATTTCCAGTTTTCCCAGCACCATTTGTAGAAGAGGCTATCTTTTCTCCAGTGCATGTTTTTGGCACCTTTGTCTAATATAAGATAATTGCAATTTTGTGGGCTAGTCTCTGTGTTCTGTATTCTGTACCATTGATCTACTAGTCTGGTTTGATGCTGATACCATGTTGTTTTTGTTAGTATTGCTCTGTAGTAGAGTTTGAGGTCTGGTATAGTGATGCCATCTGCTTCACTGCTTCATTGTTCCTGCTAAGGATTGCTTTAACTATTCTGGGTCTCTTATTTTTCCAGATGAATTTCATGACTACTTTTCTATTTATATGAGGAATGCCTTTGGATTTTGATTGAAATTGCATTAAATCTGCACTGTGCTTTTGGTTGTATGGTCATTTTGATAATATTAATTCTGCCTATCCAAGAGCAAGGTAGATCTTTCCATCTTCTAAGGTCTTCTTTGATTTTTTTTTTCTTTAGGGTACTGTAGTTTTCATTGTGTAGATCTTTTACCTCTTTCATTAATTTGATTCCCAAGTATTTTTTTTTTTTTGAGGCTATTGTAAATGGGATAGTTTTCCTCATTTCCCTTTCAGAGGATTTGTCACTGACGTAAAGAAATGCCTTTGATTTATGGGTGTTGATTTTATATCCTGCTAATTTGCTGAATTCATTTACTAGTTCTACAAGTTTTCTGGTGGAACTTTTTGGGTCTTCTAGGTACAGAATCATATAGTCAGCAAATAGTGCTAATTTGAGTTCTTTTCCTATTCATATCTCTATAATTTCTTTCGTCTAATTGTTCTGGCCAGTATTTCAAGAACTATGTTAAATAGAAGTGATTAAAGAGGGCATCCCTGTCTTTTTTCAGTTTTTAGAAGGAATGCCTTCAATTTTTCTCCATTTGTATTGATGTTGGCCTGGGGTTTAGTGTATATAGACTCTAAGATGTTGACATATGTTCCTATTATTCCTAATTTCTCTAGTGTTTTGAAAGTGAAGGAGTGATGTATTTTGTAAATTGCTTTTTCTGTTTCTATTAAGATGATTGTATGATTCTTATCTTTAGGTCTATTAATGTGATGAATTACATTTATTGATTTCTGTATGTTGAATCAACCTTGCATCTTTGGGATGAATCCCACTTGATTGTGGTGCAATATCTTTTTGATAGGTTTTGTATTTGATTTGTCAGAATTTTATTGAGAATTTTTGCATCTATGTTCATTAGAGATATTGGTTTGAGTTTTCTTTTTTTTTTATGTGTCTTTGCCTGGTTTTGGAATCAGGGTGATATTGGCCTCATAGAATGAGTTTGGAAGTGCAACCTGTTTTTCTATTTTGTGAAATAAATTGAAGCGTATTGCTATTTGTTCTTCTTTAAAGGCCTTGTAAAAATCAACTGTGATTCCTTCTGGTCCTGGGCTTTCTTGGTTCGTAGCCTTCTGATGGTGTCGCCTATTTCATCACTTGATATTGGTCTGCTTAAATTGTATATATCATCCTGATTCAATTTGGGCAAATTATATACTTAAGAATTTTTTTCAATGCCTTCAGTATTTTCTATTTTATTTACAAGTTTTATTTATAAGTTTTCAAAATAATTCCTAATTATCTTCTGTATTTCTGTAGTGTCTGTTGTGATATTACCTTTTCATCACATATGTTAGTAATTTGAGTCTTCTCTCTCCTTCTCTTCATTAGTGTAGCTAAGGGTGTTTCAATTTCATTTATTTTTTCAAAGAACCAACTTTTGTTTTGTAAATTTTTTCAATTATTTTGATTTCAACTCTGATTTTAATTATTTCCTGCCTTCCACTGCTTTTGGTGTTGATTTGTTCTTCTTCTTCTAGGGCTTTGAAATGTAATGTTAGGTCATTTATTTGTTGACTTGTTTTTTCTTTTAAGGAATGAACTTTATGCAATGAACTTTCCTCTTAGTACTGCTTTCATAGTGTCCCAGAGATTTTGATATAGTGTGTCTATGTTCTCCTTTACCTCTAAGAATTTTTAATCTCCTCCTTGATATCTTTTGCAACCCATTGTTCATTCAATAGCATATTATTTAGTCTCCAGGTGTTGCCGTAATATTTATTTTTTATTTTGTCATTGATTTCTAATTTCATTCCATTATGATCTGATAAAATGCAGGGGTAGTATCTCTACTTTTTTATATTTGCTAAGAGTTGCTTTTTGGCATATTATATGGTCTGTTTTAGAGAAGGATCCATGTGCTGTTGAGAAGAAAGGGTATTCTTTTGTTGAAAGGTAAAATATTCTATGTATGTCAGTTAAGTCAGAGTTATTGGTTGTATTATTGAGATCTATAGTTTCTTTGTTCAACTTTTGTTTGGAAGATCTATCCAGTGGTGAGAAGGTGTGTTAAAATCACCCAAGATTGTTGTGTTGTGGTCAATTTGACTTTTGAACTTGAGAAGAGTTTGTTTGATGAACACAGAATCTCCATTGTTTGGGGCATATATATTTATAATTATTAAGTCTTGTTGGTGTATGGTTCACTTGAGCAGTATGAAATAATTTGGTTTATTGTTTCTTTAATTTCAAGGATTTCTGTTTGTTTGTTTGTTTGTTTTAGAACCTCTATCTCCCTATTGAAGTAAGCTTTTGCTTCCTGCATTTGTTTATTTTGCTCCTTGTTAAAATGATCTTTTGCTGCTTGTATTTGCTTTCTTATATCATCCTTTAATTCACAGAACATTTTAATCATGTACATCCTGAACTACTTCTCTGTCATTTCTTCTGTTGTGCTGGCCATGGATTCTAATAATGTAGTATCTTGTTTTGTTTGGGGTACTTTCTTCCCTTGTCTTTTCATGTTGCTTGTGTGTCTTCCCTTTTAGCACTGTGAGTCTGGGGTGTTATTGTTTTTACCCTATAGGCTTATAGTTCTCCCGTAGGGTTCAAATATCTCTCTTTTGTGGGGAAGGACAATGTTAATAGATTCCAACATCAACAATATACCCCCTGTGAACAATCCATTGCTATTAAGATGTTTACAGTTTGGTCACATTGTACAGAAATGTTGAATTTGATTATTATCTACAATATAATCAGTAGGTTTGTAAAAGAGTTTACAGTTTCTGACAGTGGACATTTAACTGGTGGTGAGGTGTAGGATGATATGCTGAGGTACAATGTGAGGATATAGAGTTAATATATCTTAGGAAATGTGAAAGAAAAATCTAATGAAGAAGGTTAGTAGCAAGAGAATAGACAGGAAGTAATTTTGGGTAGACAAGTACGTGGGAAGACAGTACAGTACATAAAACAAACACACATATGTATTTAGAAAAATAAAGGATGTTAAAGTAGTAAAAATTGGAGGAGAAAAAAAGAAAACAAAAAGACATATACAACACACCTTTAATGTATTATTCAGATGTCCCAGTCCTCAAAATCCTATTTCATGCAAAGTACTTGTTTTTACATATGTTGGGGATGTGAGGGTGGAAGGATAGAGTGGGAGAAGAAAAAGAAAAAGGAAAAAAAAGTCTCAAAGGAAGAAACCAGGATTGTTGATTGTTTTGTTGATCAGTTTCTTTCCTGTTTCCCTTCTCATCAAATAAGTGGGGTTGTCTGTGTTAGCTGGTACCTCCACTCTCAGGATGGTGAAGGTAACCAGGGTGGGAAGGCTGGCCCTGGCACACGGTGCCTGGAAGTGAGGTGTGACACCTGCCAGTCCCTGCGGGGAGACTGCAGCCCACGTGTCTCTTTCTGGGGCCACTCATAAGACTTGAGCATCCGGTACTATCTCCCTATCTTATCTGAAGGTTTCCCAGTTCCTGGTCTCTGTTAGTCTCAAAACTTTTGCACCATCTCCCTCTCTCTTAGTCATTCCCAATTATGGGAACTCTCTCACCAAGGCTCCTATGGGTGGTGCCCTGGTCACACTGTGTACCCTTCCCACTGAGAGCTGTTTTGAGTTGGGAAGTTACTGTGCCATGTTACCTCTGCTGAGGAGAGGGGGGGTTGGAAACCAGGTACCTGACCAGCTGGAGTTCCAATCTGGGAGCTGCCCCCAGCAAAGATGGTGAGGAAGGTGAGCCCACATGGAGGCAGTCTGCTTCCAGCAGGAGTGGGGGGAGCTGGGCTATGGTGTTGTGCAACATGTTCAGAGATGGGCTCTGTGGCATTCAGTATTGCAGCTTTTGGCTCTCTTTAGAGCCTGTGAGATATCCCCAGGTGCAGACAGATTACCCTGTGGGGACTATGGCCATTGCAAGATGGAGGCGACTAGGGGAGCCCCTCGTTGGTAGATGGGGGTCCACAGCGGAGTGGTGGCTAGAGTTCCAGTGGGTAGGTAACAGCTGAGTGTCCTGTGTGGGAGTGGCATCTGGGAGTTTTGCAGTGGTGCTGATGCCGTGATCCTGCTGAAGCACACTCTCTAGCCCTCAGTAGGCTAGTAGTTTAGGAGTTGGGTGTTGGGAGCTGGAAGTCCTGCTCCAATGCTGAGGCCTGGAGCCCATCACATTCCATTACATTCCACCACCATCATTTCTAACCCCATGCCGCCCCCCCTTCCCCTCCAACCCCTCTGCCCTATCTAGAGTTCATCTATTCCTCCCACGCACCCCCTCCCTACTCCGCTATGAATCAGCCTCCTTGTATCAGAGAAAACATTTAGCCTTGTCTATAGCTTTTTGACCACTCTACATAAATTATAACAATTGTGATTTGCAATGTCCACAGGTGATAAATGGATCAGGGCAAGAGATACAAGTAAGTGCTTCTTATTCTCTGGAAATTGTTTGTTTGTTTGTTTTAGCTTTTGTTGCATGGAAGATGTTTTCTGGACCATCCAAAGCATGTAACGTCTATTCAGGACAGAAACTCTTGCAGAACCTTTTCCAGATTTTCTTTCTCAGATAATACTCCAAATTCCTCAATCTGTTCAGATACATTTGGAAATTGATGCACACCTTACACTCCGCATAAATAGTCACAAAGCCCAGTATCACATTAAAATATCTAAGAATTTGTATATGAAAAAAAAAAAAAAAAAACATTTGACCCAGGTGAACCAGAACATGAGAAGTTCCTCTATGTATTTAAAGGAAGAGGGAATTTTTGATTTGGGAAAACCATGATGTCAGGCCTAAAGGCACAAGTTACAAGAAGTATATAGCAATAATATAGAGGCAAAGTAACAGAAATCTGGAAGGTAGTGAGTGATTAGGGATCTGTAAGTAATACATGAACATCAAGTATGAAAAAAGAGAGCAAAGACCAGAATGTTTAAACAATGGTTTTCTAGTTGTAGCTTTCTTCTGAGTTACCCTTAGATAAACTGTCAACTCTCCCTTTCTTTCTTCTCAGTATACAATCCATGTCAATTTTACATATTTGAGTAGAACTCAGATTTCAGATATTTTTGTGAGCAATCTACTCTCCAAATTGTAAGTCTTATTATTTTCTAACTGCCAAAATATTGTCATGAAAGAAGAGTCCTACCATGAAAATCACGGCAAATGGATGAGGTGAAGTTCTGTTTTTTGAGATGTAGAATCTTTGCCTCTAATTTAAAATACCTTTCCAGGTGAATTTTCTCCTAGTTATTGTAGTAGCCTGAAGCAATTCTGAACTCAGAGTATCATTTTAAATATCATTCTTTTGTTCATTTTTTGATAAAAAGAATTCTACCTATGGTAACTTGTTCAATATCAATAGAAGCTTTACAGCAATAATATGTAACAGATTATGATTGACAGTGCATGGAAAATTATATTTTCTCTTTCACAAATGTCAATGGATAGTTAATAAGCAAGGGAAACTAATGTTATATATATATATATATATATATATATATATATATATATATATAGTTATATATATATATATTCCTCTATGTATTTAAAGGAAATACATTTTTTTACCTTTATATATATATTTAATCTAAAAAAAAGGTAAAAAAACCTTTCCAATATCACATAAGTTTTGATGAATGGTATATCCAGCTAATGAAACTTACTGTTAACATATGATATAATTATTTCCTAATTAATATAAATTTGAGGAAGTATTTGTATTTTATAGAATATTTATGCATGTTCACTTAAACAAACAAAAAAAATTTCCAACATATTTTTATATGAAATGCTATTTGAGGATCCATAGCATAGATATTTGTGTAGCTTAAAGTTATGAAACATGCATAACTTATATATGAAAATGTATAAGCAGAATTGAATTAAACTTCATAAATATTTACTTCCAAATTAAAATAGATATCTAGAAATTAGGAGTGAGGGACTGGGGTTGTAGCTCAGCGGTAGAGTGTTTGCTTTGCAAGTGTGAGGCACTTGGTTCGATTCTCAGCACTGCATATAAATTAATAAATAAAGATCCATTGACAACTAAAAAATATTAAGAAAAAGAAAAAGAAAAAGAAATTGAGAGTGAATATATCACATCAAAGTGTAATTAATGACAAATGTGTGAAAAGTTAAATATAAGTCTTGACTTATTTTCTTATATAGGAGATATTTCATTTTTAGCACAAGGATTGATTTTTAATGCTCAGAAAGGATTGCATTCTCATTTCATGTTTACTCCAAGCTTCAGATTTTGTGGATTTGCTTGCTTTCTTTATAGTTCCAGGCTCCTGAGATCTTCTGAGAGGGGAAAGCAGATCACCAATCAATATTTAGACTTGGGCATTCTTCTGATAAATGGAAGGGCCAAGACCCAGTCTCTTAAGGCATGGTGTACAATTTCACTTGTTTATTCATAACCAGACAACCAAAGCCTTTATGTAATTGTAACTCCCATTTTGACAGCATTTGGTACATTTACTTTTCAACTCTGAAACTCATAAGTGCCTCACTGCCAATTGGTACTTTAATACATTTTAATAATCCTTTCATAAATTTTTTTTAACTTTATGTTACATATTACTAATGGTAGTGCAAGAAAATGTGTGTACTCTGTGTTGTTATTCCTCACTTTAAAGGGATAATAAAATTAAGTTTAGATTGCATTGTCTAAGCATCATTTTAATGACAAGAAGGCAAATGCAACTGATGCTACTATAGAAATAGATAATGACTTACATTTGTTTTCCTGGGATAAACAATAATATGATTCATCAATTGGAGACAAGCCAAGAGAGAAAAATATCCTAATGAAAGTTAAGATTATGATGGTATGCTCTATTCAGTAAGATTCAATATGTTACTCCTTAACTAAATTTATTTAGAGAATCACCACTGCAAGTGTAATACAATTACAAAGTGTTTTTGTAACATCAAATATTTAGGATAACTGATACATCATTCTTGTATGCCCTTCATATATATATATATATATATATATATATATATATATATATATATTCACCCAGAACTTTCTTATAGACTCAGTAGTATGATTTGTTGAAAATGTGACTTTATGTCAACTCTTCCACATCAAAATCAAGTCAGTCTTCTCCTGAGGTGGCCTTGTTATTCAGTTTTTTAGTAATCTTTGTTTTACAAACCTGTAAATGAGTCCTACTGGGTATTGTACATTCAGCTATATGGCCACTGTAATGATG
Source organism: Marmota flaviventris (assembly GCF_047511675.1). Classification (NCBI taxonomy): domain Eukaryota; kingdom Metazoa; phylum Chordata; class Mammalia; order Rodentia; family Sciuridae; genus Marmota; species Marmota flaviventris. The sequence continues at coordinate 87,342,549 of NC_092508.1, forward strand.
TATTTTTGCCAGGAAGTCTATTGTTGGCTATTTGTACTCAAATCTCTGTCATTCCAGTTTCTAATTTTCAGGTACATCGAGTCCCTTAAACAGGCAGGAGATTCTTCAACTTGTTCTGTCCCACAGGATAATACCTTTTTGAGGCTGTCATACTGATGAGATTCTCTTGCCATAGTCTTTGTACCATTTTAAATGTTACCATAGATGGTGACCTGGAATGCAACGTTGATATCCTAATCTTCATATCTCAGAATGTGAATTCATTGGAAAATAGGATCTAATAGGAGGTAATTTGGTTAAAAAAAGATTCATTAGGGGTGGACCTTATTCCAATATGACTGATGAGATACAGTCATACACACAGGAAAGAACAAATGGAAATATAGGGAGGAAAATAGTCTGACTTCAAGCCCAGGGCAGAGACCTAAGAAGAAATCAATCCTGTGGGCTCATTGATCACAGACTTCAGAAGTCCAGAATAAATTTCTGTTTCTTATACTACTCAGACTGCAGTATTTAGTTATGGCAGTATTAGCAAGGAACACAACTGGGTTCCCCTGGACAACTATGTTGGAAGGAGAATACATCCTGATCTCTGCTCCACCACCAAACAACTGTCAGTTCAAACGTCAGATTAGGAAAAGAAATGATGCATATCAGGAACAAAATGAGTAAGAAAGGAAATAATTTCTGAAGGAAAACAATGAAAAAAAATGTTACAAAGTCAAAGTGTGATAACTAATTTAGCAGAACATATAAGCTAAAGCTTTTTATGCTGTATAACAGGAAAAATAATGATAAGCAAGACACTTTGGGCTAAAGAATCTAGGGAAATTAAGAAATTATGTGTAGAAAACAGTAGGGTTTAGAGTGAGGATGAAAAAGGAAAGATCAACTGAAAGCAAATTTTCACACGAGCAGTCAGTGGACAAAATTCCCCTTTCTCACAGAACACATTTGTCTATGGCACACACGAAGACTGCTCTGTGAAGAACTGACTGAGAGATGTTCCAGATCTGGTGACACCAAGTAGGAGGAAAATTACCAATGAGGACTGAAAAGAGAATATTAAGGAGAAAATCTATATAATGAATAGTAAAATGTTTTGCCCCATTTCTCGTATTGGCTCCTGGAAGATTAAGTCAAGCCTATCAATTATTGGTCCTCGGGCAGGATTTGGAAGACATCTGACAATGAGATTTAGACTTACAGTAAAGGGACAGATGTTTTCCTTCATTTGTGAAAATTATAGCAAAATAAGAAATTTTAAAAAGGGTGTATCACAGGAAGACAGAAGGGAGAAACCAGTAGAGAAGGGGATCCAATTGAGGGGGAGGAAAAAAATGGGAGGAACTGTGGAATGAAATCAACCAAATTAAGCCAAATCTTTTCTAAGAATATATCACAGTGAATCCAACTTTTATGTAAATTTTTTGTGCCTATAATCCCAATGATTTCAGAGGCTGAGGCAAGAGAATCTTAAGAAATTCAGAATCATAAACAAACATATATTAAGTAGAGGAAAGGGGTCAAGGAGAAGGAGAAGGGAAAGTACCTATAATGATATGGAGCAAATTATGTGCATAGATAGATGTCAACCCATTATCACGTATATTTAAAATGCACTAATAAAAAGGTGAAACAAAACAGATGCAAAATCTTAAAAGAAAAATGAAAGATTTAGATTTTCTCTTAACAAATTGCCCAATCAATCTACAGGAAAGAACACTAAGAGATAAGCTCCACTCATGAAGGGGATATTTCAAGCCAAATTTAAAGTGTTTCAATGACAAGTATAAATGAATATCCAAGGATTATCAACATTTAAGGAAAGTCTTTAACATGAAAAGCAAAAATCAAATTAATGAAAACAAAATAATATTTTGACAGAGAAAAATTAGAAAACAGAAAAACACACAAAATATCCTTTAAAAAAGTAAAATTAGAGTGAATTTATTATTGTAGAAAAATATTTAGAGAAAAAAGGAATATTTTGAGATTTAAAAATATGAGCAGAATTTTAAAGTATAAAATATGGAACAATAAATTTGAAAGCTCTTCTGGAAATTAGAATAAAAACAAAGAGATGGAAAATAGAAAAGAAAAACAAAATGGAATTACAGCATTGATCTTTTAGTCTTAACAGTTACTTAATGTTTTTTTTTTTCCCAAAAAACTATGTAACAAAGAAACAACTATAATTTAAGTTTCAAAGAACTAGCAGTGATACATGCCTATAATCCCAGATACTTGGAAAGTTTAGATGGGAGGATGGAGAATTCAGGGCCAGCCTGGGCAACTTAGCAAGACTCCATCTCAAAAACTAACTAAATAAAAATAAACAAATTTCACAGAACTGAAAATATGAAAAAAGCACAATTCACACCAAGGATCATAATATTTAATTTTTAGAACTATATTGGACATAAACATAAAAGCTCCCAAGAGAAAAAAATATATAAAGAAAAATAAATTAAAAGTAACAATTACACTGGCCCTAGAGTATGCTAAGTGTGTAATGGCAAGATTAGAATCCAGTTTAAAGGGAAATAATTCCTACATACTTCTCAATAATTACTAATTCTCAGGGATGTTCTCAAGAATACTAATAATCCTGAAAGATTATTTCAAATCTAGTAATTATATACTCAAACTATTTTATAATGATTCATTATGGAGATGTCATCCAATATGAAAGAAATGGAATTTATCAAAGAGTGATCTTAGCTTAAACATTAGAATTTATCAAGGAAGTGGTAGAAAAATAGTTTTGCAATTATTATCCACTGCTCAGTCAGTTCAAGTGTAAAGTGAAAAGGTGAGACTATAAGAAAATTAGTTTTGGAGAAAGCTCTGCTTTTATCTCCATCTACTTGTCTATTCTCCAAGAAGGATGTGTAGTTCTTGCTCCAACTCAAAACTACTCATTGAAGAATTCACCTTAACCACTGCTGATATTAATATATGTCCAGTGTAGTAGAAAGATTAGCATGGAATCTGGCTCCCACCCAGAGATAGCATATGAAGAGAAGACATCTGAAGATTCATGTAAATCATGAAAGATTTTCTTAAGAAATTCGGAAATTTTCTTACAGGTACTTCCTATGGATCATTCTAAATTAAGAAAAAAAAAATATTTTCCATTATTAACATTGTCATTATAGGTGTTTATACAAATCTCTAAGTTAAGAGATTTCTAACATCTTGTTTTTCTCCCAGAATACTTGAGAATTACAAAAATATGGGACAACCCTCCTTTGACCAAAACAGCATCTGAATATAACGGTGTGCTCTACTTGACACATGAACACAGAGTATTCATCTATTCCCACCAGATGGTGAAAGCTTTGGCCCCCTGGATAGCTCTCTAGGATTTGGATATATGCATGAAGAATCATTTCTATCAGTCTCAGTCAGGTGCTTGTTCTTTAGTTTATGCTGAAACTTTGTCACATGCTAATGAAAATACCAACTAGCCCCAACTTCAGGCAGAGACATTTCATAATATAAAAGGAAGAAGCTTCAGTAGTTAGCATTTTTTTCTTCCTCAAATGAATTTATTTCTGTATTCCTATTTTTATCTTTGCAATATAATTCAATTTTTCCTTTTTTTCTTGCCAGATAGACAGTTTTGACCTCATGAGGACTCTCTAAGTAGTCATTCCTCCAATAATCTCATGCCAATGATACATTCCTTATTATAGGTATGTAAAATTTGGAAACTTACCTATGACTCTAGAATCAAATTGTCTAAATCTGCAGGAATCTATTCTAGTAAGTGAAATATTATCTAGTACATAGTAAAGAATGAAACTAGTAAATTAGTATTATTTCATCTTGTCTACTAATTTCTTTTTAATTGATCATACGTAATATGTATCTGTGGCCATCGGTTCAATGTTTTTGAATGTTCATGTAACTATAATTATAGGCTCCTTCCTCAATATTGTGAAAGCCTGTCTCTGAGGCCCATGTTCTGATGTACAGCATCCCCATTATCCTGTCACCTCAGACTACCATATTTCACTTCTACTGTTCTCATTGCCATTCCAAAATATTAAATGAGATGGTAAGAGAGTATAAGACTTCTGAATGACTTTTTTTTTTTTTTTTTTTTTGGTGCTGGGGATCAAACCCAGGGCCTTGGGCATGCAAGGCAAGCACTCTACCTACTGATCTATATCCCCAGCCCATTCTGAATGCCTTTCTATAACTGTGAACTTTTTCATTCTACTTCAGAGTCTTATCCAGTGATGGTTAACATGCTTGCAGATAGCAAGCACATTTCTATCTGTATATACAGTCACACCATACTACTTAAGTTACCACTCAGTTAATCCCTATCAGGGGATTAATTCACTGATGGGTTAAGACACTCACAACCCAGTTATTTCTCCTCTGAACCTTTTTGCATAGTCTCACACATGAGCTTTTGGGGGACACCTCAGATCCAAACCATAACAGTTTGGCTAGTACTTAAACAATTAGTTGATATTAATATACATGTCTGCTTTGTTAATCTCATTTTGATTTCCTTCAGTGGGTATTGAATCCAAGTCCTTGACCATATTAGGCAAGTATTCCACCATGTACTCCAAATTAAATATGTGGTTGTTGTTTTTTACCAAAGTCACAATTTATAGGTAAGAGCAATATCAAAAGGGCCTGAGAATTGTTATGTCCTCAAGGAAAAATAATGTCTTTACATGAAAATAGAAGAAATACATTACTCCTCACAGAGGTAGAGGTAAGCTTTAACTGAGGAAAAACCAGTTATTAGTACTTGGATAGTGTGAAGTCACTATGATGGGATCTTTAGGTAAAGTTCTTTCTTATCTGTTTAAATGTTTTAATTGACAATTAATAGTCATATGTATTCATGACTCAAAATGTGATGTTTTGAAACACATATACCTTGTGGAATTATCAAATAGGGCTAATTAGCATATCCATGACTTCCAACATTTATCATTTCTTTATGATGAGAACAGTAAAAGAGAGGACATTCAATATTGGCTTGTTTTTACTCCATATGTTGCACCCAATGGAAAATAAGCATGGAGGGAAGGTAAATGATCCTGTTTCAAGATAGAGACAGGAAAATAGCATCTATGCTTATTGATCATTCCTTATATATGTCTAAATAAAAATTTACTATTAATGTTATGACAGCAATATGGTTAAAAACTTAAGAAATATATGACTTAAGAATTTACCCATACCTCATACATGACCTTATTTTCCATACAAGCAAGAAATTACTATCTCAAATACATGAATTTTATTAAGGATTTAATGACAAAATAAAAGTTTATATCTAATCTCCTGAATCCTTTTCATAAAATGTAAACCCTCCAAACACTGGTACTAACAATAAATTCATGTGTCCATACATTTGTGATATATGTGAAATCTCAGTTGGCATCCAAGTCTTTTAATGCTTATGTTTTAGATTATAACCTCTTATATAATATTGACTTTTACATATATATAATTCATATGTCACCTTACCAAGTAGGGTTTAAAAATTAATATTTGATTCCATGATGTTTTCTTTCTATTTTCATTTTAGTTTTTAATGATTACAATAGAAAATTCACAGAGATGTAGAAAGAATTCTAATTTTAAGTGTCCAATGAGATGATCTATAATTGTATAATCACAACACAAAGCTAAATCTGGAATAGTATTCCAGAAATTTCTCTCATGAAATTTCTCCATGTGTGTCCTAAAAATAAGGACTATTTTGGTCTTTATCATAGCACTGTAAAAGTTCACTTTGATAGAAAACTTCTTCTTTACAATTAATTTAGTAAAATAACATGTTTATATTCTTACATCACTGGTCACAAAGACAATGGAAGGTATTTCAATGTACATTTCCCAGTCTGGCCTCCTACAATGACTAAGTGCACGAGATAATTACCACTTGTATCATCTCATTTTATGTTGTTCTGTGTGGAGCAGAAATAAAAGGCCTCATTTGATGGCAGCCCTTCAAAAGCATTACTCAAGAGTCATGATCAAGTTCTAATTATTTTGGGGTATGTACTGAATCTCAAATAAAGTCTGAGTCTTTGAAGGCAAAGAAAGCCTATATTTCATGCCCCTAAGTTAATGAAGATAAAAATTCAAGGTTTACACATTGATGGCAACTACAAAAGCCTTGTTAAAATAATAGCCTTACTCTTCTTCTGACATAACAGTGATGCTTCTGTTATAGATTTTCACAGAAGTTTGGCAGATTGAACAAAATTGGAGAATAATGACTTTCTATTAGTGGTGCAAAATAGCAAAGCCATTCAATTCATCCTAGAGTAACTTGTCATATTTTCCAGACTTTTTAAAGTCAGAAAACAAAGTCTTTGTGTGTACTATATGATACAGTTGGACATGCCCACAGAGCACACTCATCCATGGTGTTTTACATAAAGGTTCATCTCCTAAAATCCTTAACAGTAAATGGCAGATTTTTCCATTGAATCTTCTTGAAGATTGGGAACATTCAAGAGTGAAATATAGTGAACTTGTTGGGCACTAGTGAGCTGCACATGAGTTATGGACAAGATTTGTTTCCATGGAGTTGAATGTAAGATTTCTTTATTTGGTAAACATCTGTAGAGCCTCTACTATAAGGAACTGTGCTGTATATATTGTCTAAGAGAGGCAAAGAGAATGAAAATCACTGCCTTGATAATGATTCAGCCTAGAAGAGAAGGCAAGACATATAAATAATGATGCAAATAGAAGTTTTACCACATGTTAAAGGGCGATTGTTAAAATTACTGTTTGTGGAAGACTGGATGGAAAAACTTGAAAGTAGAAGACTGAAAGAGCAAAGAATTTCCTGATAGAAGAGACATAGAAGTATCCTAATTTTAGAGTTCTAATCACACCATCCCTTCACCATCCCTAGGTTCACAAAACTTGTTTGAGGTTTATAGGGTTGAGTCCATGTACCCATTAAAATAACCTACTGGCCTTCACTTTTAATTGGTGCATGTTCTGAGTTCACAGGTCACAAAATGGAGCAAAATCACAAAGGAACCACATTATGCAAAGTCATTTTCCATAGAAAAATACACCCCATTAGGCTAATCCCTATAATTCTGCACAAATTCAGTATTTAAGCCTAATACATAATCCCCTGTAATGTGTGAGAAAGGTAAATTTAAAGTAAATGTATTCATGCCGGTCTAGTAAATAATAATAGCTCAGTAGAATCTCAATATACTTAGAAGGTAGGTGGAAAACCTTTGATAGTATTATAGTCTTTCTCCCAAATAGATAAAATGCAATCATAACAATCATTATTAATCTATAAAATATTAGTATAGCCAGTATGAATTGGCCACTATTTATAAACAACTGTAATTCAACAATTATTTTGTTTCATTTTTATTACACTGACATGGGAAATTATAATTTATATTTTTGGTGGAACTTTTTAAAATTAACTATATAATTTCTTTACCACTGAGCTAATTTCCCTTTGTGTGTGCCCAAACCAACAATAGAAAGGTCAAATGGGAATAATGGTTTATAATGTGACACCTTGTCAATACAACAACCTTGTTTTTTGTAGGCTTTGAACAACTGCCTTATTACTTATATTAGATTTTAGTTTCTTGATCCTTCCATTTTAGAGGGAAATTACTATTGATGTTCAAGACAATGTTAGGATAAAAGAAAAACATTTTAAAAGCCTTCATTGTTGCTTTCCCTAAGAAAAATGCATGTATATGTTTAAATATATATATATATATATAAATTTATTACATATATGTGTGTGTATATATATACATACATATATATATATATATGTATGTATATATATAATATGTACTTCTTTTAAATTTTGTATGAATCTTTCATGAGAGGAAAAGCAACTACTCTCCTAAACATTAATTAAATGGCAAAACTTGAAACACCTGATAATAGTAAAATTTTTGAAATTATATTTTCCAACCGGTAAATAAGACCTGACTAAGAAAAAGGGCTCCAAATGAAACTAAAATAATTAAACATAAATGAATATATTTGCTGTTATTTAAATTTTAAAAATATACTTACCATTACTGCAACTCCCTGACATTATTATATTTTTTTCTCCAATGATATTGCCAGAAGACTGGTTCTATGATGGGCAAGGAGAGTATGGAAATTTGGAAAAAGTCACCGTGTTAGAATATGCACTTTCTCCAATTCTAATGAATGTAACTGTCAACTATTTGCTTACTGTTTTCTGAGTTGCAGATTTAAAAACTTTTAAAGATGTTAACTGTGTCTAGACCCTTGAGGGCACCATTCATTATTTGTGAAAAGCAAGTCATATTTCTTATAAAGATTCAAAAAAACAAAAATCCATCCCTGTGGCTGGCTAATTTGCATTGCTTGGATGAATAGTATCCTTGCCATGATTCAACAATATGTAACTTTCCCCAAATATTCTTTATTTGTCCGTTCTCTAGTCAAAGCAATAAAGAGAATGACGAAGCCCCCGGACCTAATAGCATAACGTGAAGATAATCAACAAAATGAGGAATACGATACTGCTTCAAGATGAATGATTAGAAACACACTGGAATTTCAAGGCTGCCACTGTCATTATCAATGAGATATCTGTTTACAGTAAGCCTAAAGGTATCTGAGGAAATGCAAGTGGATAAGCAGGAGAACAAATAATAGGAAAGAAAATTGCTGGGCGTAAGGAAAACAAAACAAAACAAAACAACTTTCTATTAAGAAGGCTCTGTGTGTTACTGATAATGATCATATTTTTTTCCCCACAATGTGATCCACATATAAAAAGTAACTTAAAGGATAATGAATTATAAACAAAATAAAAATATATATATATTCTCTTCTACTTATACTGCCAGTAGCCTTTCTTAAGTCGAGAGTGGTATTTGTGCTTAAGATTCAAATAAATTGCAACACAGATAAATTGTGAGAAAAAACATACTTGGGAAATAATGTTTTGAAAAGCTGAATTTCTCAAAATACTGCCACTAAATGCTGCATCAGTAAGGGGCGAGGAAAGGAAACTGAAACCACTCTTGGAATTCAAGCAGGGAGACATTCACTAATTAAGGCTTCCATCAGAGCAGCTGGAGGACCTAGAATGGGAGAAGTTTTCCCTGGATGACTGCTTCAAAGATCAGTAGTATGATGTGCAGGCCAGAAGGCCACAGCTGCTGCTGTCTTTGCTGTCACAGAGACCAGAGACCTGCTAGCCCTCACGCCACAGAGCTGGGGTCTTGGCACTGCCATCTAAGGTGCTGCCTTCTTCTGAATTTCAAAAGCTTGTACTAAACTGCTAGCCAGAAGAGAATATGGGTGGGGTGAAAGGAGAGTGGAATAGAGAAGCAGATGTAGACCCCATGTTAGGTCTCAATCGCTCACTCACTACTCCAAAATTAAAAATACTCTGACTCTGCAAGACTTAAAAAAAAGAATTACTCTGTAAGTCTGATCTAATATGAACTAATTTGGCATTAAAACCTGACCTGAACTCATTATAAAGACTAGTGCATTTTTTTTCCTACCTTTCTTTCTTTTCTTCCTCACACTTCCGCCCACCTCCCTATATCCATTATTCCTTCTTTCTCTCTCTTTCTTTCTTTCTATAGTATTTGGGATTAAACCTAGGGGTGCTTGACCACTGAGCCAAATCCCCAGACCTTTTTAATTTTTACTTGAAATAGGGTCTTGCTAAGTTGCTTAGGAACTTGCTATATTGCTGAGGCTGGCCTCAAACTTACAATCCTCCTGCTTTACTCTCCTGAGTATCATTTGATCTTTTTGATCTTATTAAATGTGAATATTTATATAATTTTCTGCATAAGTGTCAATCAATTTGAACAAAAGTTAACCTGACCCTGTGAGAGAGTTATAAACTATTCAAGTAATGACAACGGATATCATCTGTATGTCAAACATCAGATCATCATCAGGTTCATGCAAACTAGACATCTTACCCAATATCATCTTATTCAATCTCAATCTTTATAAATAACTTCCATGATAAATGCATTGTAAGGCAAAGAAGAATCAGAGTTGTCTAGGACCTCCTTTATAAATGTTACTTCCTTTTTGGACGCATTAGGATAGTTTTTGGACCTAGACAGTCATATCCTCTAAACACATGGGCACATTTAAATTATAAAATTTGTCTCCTTTAAAATAAGTTAAATTGCGAATGCGATGTTTTCTAGGGAGCTTTACCCAATAAATATATGTATTTCAGGTATGCATACCATAATTGATTCTATGCAGCAAAATCCACCCTGCATAGATGAGAATTCCAACACTCACAAAATACCATTAGTTTGTTGCCAAAAAGCTTGGTAAAGAGTATGCTTGCAAGAAGATTTGACATTTTTCGGAACTGGTGATTTCACCTGGGACCCTAAATAAAGGGAGGGAATGAACTGAAGATCAGTTGCCTATCCATTTTCCTCCAAGGTATATCCACCATATTATCTTTCTAAAATTTGAACCATTCCAAATTCTAGAAAACCTCAGGCTCCAAGAGAATTGCACAAGCAAGTTTAGATCTATCTTAACTATAGAACATTTTGATGACTATAGGCTTTCTTCTATACAAATTTTATTTTCCAGATGACATTTCTCTTCTATCTAATTATTCTTTTGTAGAAAAAAAGATCCCCTTATGATCTCAAAAGGTGAGTCATAAAGTTGCATAAATCATTATATTGCATCTCTGTGTCTATCCTCCAAGAAATTGTGTTGCTAACAGATTATTTCTAGGTTGGGCTAAGTTAGCAGTGCTCGGACTGGGAAGTAAAAGTAGCAAGCACTGAGATTTCACAAGCTACACAACACATTATGAAGTCTATGGTGGCATTATTAAAATAATGGTGAATAGATTGATAACCTGAAATGTTTATTAAAAATTTCAACTTGAACATATGCCAATCATACTAAATCAGGGTATCTAAATAGTACTAGAAATTTGCATTTTTATTACACTCCATGGGTGTTTCTGATACACAACTTAATTAAAGGACTAATAGTCTAATGGACCCCCATAAGTGTTAAAGATGTACAAACTTTCCAAATGCAAATTATATTTGTTTTAAATAGGAAGCATAATAAATTCTGTACGTTAACTTGTTTCATTTCATTTTGAACTTGGATTTTATTAAACACAAATGTAAACTGAAATCTAAGCAATATTTTTAGCACCTTAGCAAATGTTTGCCCCATTAGATTTGGGAGTATGGAGGATGGATTCAAAACTAGTTCTGTTTGGCAGTTCAGTTTTATGCTTTTGAGTAATAATATAAAAAATAAGAAAACTAAATAAAATATTTGGTTTACTTTTCATAAACCACATATTTTATATCTTTTCTCATAAAGCAAATAATGTTTCATCAATAGAAATATTTAATTAAATCAAATGAGGGAATTATAAGTGTTAAAATATGTGGGGCATTTAATTGGTTGTGTGATTGTAACTTCTTAAGGCTAATGGTCAATGTTCTATGATTTTAAAGTGCACTTATATAATCATATATATATATATATTATATTATCATTCTTTTTTACAAGTAATTGATTTGATGTTGGGTAGATTGGTTAGTTGGTTGTTTTGTTTATGGTTGGGTAATCCTAGGTAGGGGTGATAGGGCATACACAGATGCAAGTGGTGGGAACAGGAGGTTATGGGATTAATGATACCACTGGTTGTGGGTAATGAGTTCAGCTTCCTCAAATGTTGAAGTCTGAATATTAGAGAAGTGCCCAAGGCAAGCATATAAAACACGTTTTATTCAAAAAATAGTAACAGACTACTCTCAGGAGGTAGAAGGGGGCCATAGCTCTTATCCTGATATCCCAAGAAGTGAGAGAATCCTGCCCCTTTTATGCATTTTAGACTTTCTTTGTTCTTCTGCTCTCTTTTCTCTTATTTCTATCCTTTTTTTTTTTTTTTTTGAAGGAGAGAGATGCCCAGGTGGGATGGCCAAAAGGCTGGAAGGGCCAAGGTGGAATGATTAAGGGAGGAAGCAAACCCTGGAGAGGCCGCCCATGGAGCATTAATTAGCAGCTCCCAGTATGTTCAGGAGGTGCTTCATTAACAACTTTCTGGGAGGGGCAGTATAGGCAAGTAACCTTGATAATCACAGTGCTATGGAAGCATTCCAATTCTCTAGGGGTGGTCTCCAACTTCCCAGACTCAAACTGGCTTCCATTTTCTCCATCCAACCGGATTACCTATCTACACTGACTGCCTATCTTTAATTTTAGCTTCAATAACTCTATAAACTGGGCCCTTTGTGTTGACCCTCATAAGCTTTCATTTTTAAAAAGCATTTTACCTGTAGCTATGCCTACCTTAAGTGGACAGAACATGTTACATTCCTCAGCAAACTATTATCTACCTATAGGAGAAATACAAACCTGAAATTTCAAAATACTCATGATAAGAAAAACACAAATTACCTTGAAGAGGGGACTTTTGTGGCCTTTCATAGACCAGATCCAGGAACTCAGGGAGAAAAGAAAAAAAAATTCCCTAATTTTCTGTAAAAACAAGTTCCAATTAGAATTGGTCAGCTAATGTGACCTAGAGTTGTCATGACAATGGGGACTTATGTCTGATGTAATTCTGCTGTCAATCAAAAGTCAAGAGGTAGACCTTGGTGGAACTCTGTGGAAACTTGCCTGGGACCCCAGTGAAACTTGAAGATAGTTGAGGAACAGTCTCCCTCTTCTCTCTGTCTCCCTTGAGAGTGTCCCTCTTTTCCCATTTCCCATCTCTTGCCTGTTACTCTGTGATATGTTTAAAATTTTAATGACTTGATCACAAGAACAGGGGCTTAAAGGGGGCCTTGATGTAGCCTCAGTTTCCTGGAAGGTGCCAACCCTGTAACAGGTTCATTCAACTAATTCTACCTTACCTACTTGATCTAGAAAGAAACTCAGTAAAACTTACTGTAAGTAAAGCTTAAAAATAACATTTTATGTAGTGTTAGCCTCTTCTAATTTCACTTTTTTTAACTTATAGCTATGAACTTATAGCTCTTGAGTTTCCTTAAATAGAATACAGAGAGACACTCAGAATAATTCAGTGAGACTTTTAAAGTTTGTAATTGATTTGATTATTTATATTTGAAGACGGTTTTTAGAAATATTTCCTCTTATTTATATTGGGTATATAAAAATTACAACTTGAGAGTGTCTTTGTTTTTGTTTTTGTTTTTTTTTGATCCTAGTTGCTTGACTTTTATGGTCTACAAAATGAAACTCTTTAGGGAATTCAGAATAGTAAACTGGTCACTGACTAGTGATGTGGATTACAGAATCATTTTTCAAAACCTGATTTAGGAAATTTGTATTTCTTTTATAAGAGAAGCATTATGTTAGGCACTGGGGTAGAACAAAACAAGATCATCTTACAGAGTTCACAGTCTTATTAAAGGAAATAGAGAATTACAATATTTTTAAATTAATTCTAGCACAATGATAACACAAGTATGATTAATACATGTATTAGAGATATTTAAAGTAGAAGCAAATCTAGAGACCTCAAATGTTACTGCACTGATTTTATTTTGGAAGGTACAGGAGCCATATATCTTCCCACCACCTCTATAAGGCTGTCTTAGAGTGTGGAATGCTTATTTCAACTACCCCTTCCGACCTCTCATAAACCATGCATGAGTCTCTAGGTGCAGCTGGTGTTTTTTATCGAACTGGGTTGAGCAAATTCAGCATCATAAACAGAGGAAATGACTAATCATTTACTGTTTCCTCTGACTGCTGAGAGCCCCTGCTGGTGCCTGGCATTCCTACTAGTTTTGAAGGGATAATGCAAGGGTAGTCTCCTGACACACTCCTGAAGGTCTATAATTTTAGAGCTAGAGAGGGCATTAAAGATCATCAACCACACCTCCCTATTACAGATAAGAAAACTGAGGTGGTTAAAGGTCTTGTGGCTTTGCACAAACCCCCAGGGTGGGTTAGTAGCAGCACCTGTACCAGCACTGAAGTACCTAGATTCCTTGACTAGGACTTTTCTTATGCCAAGAGGCCTCTATCTAATGACAGCATTCTCTACTTCATTCTAGGACAGGCAGAAGTGGGGAGACCAACTTCCAGCTGATGATCCCTTCCCTGGCCCAGACTCTCAGAGTCTAATCAAACCAACCACATTAGGACTTATAACAATTAAGAAACACCCAGTAAGAAGCTACTCAGAGTCCTGAGATAATTCTTCCTCCTCCAACACCTGGAACACATTACCTCAGAAAATACATATTGACTACTGGCATAGAGGAGTTATATACTTTTTAAAAAGAAAATGATTAATTGGTTGTTTGTGGAAATTATGACCTGTGATCCCATAGTACTGATATAGAGAGAGAGCCTGGTAAAGTCACTATCTGAGGTCTGGACCTAGGCTGTGGATTAACACAGCTTTTTACTTCCATCTAAAACGCATTTGAGAAATTTGAAGATGCAAATTTCAGAAATTTTTGTAGATACAATGACTGGGGACCTTTCCCCAGAAAGGACCAGTCTGTCATGTGGAAGATGTCTCTCATAATGAAAAACCATCTGTGCTTTACACAACTTATTGATGGAGCCAAATACTCTAGTAGATTTAAAAAAAAAAAAATTATAATCTCTGAGTCTGGACTCAATTCCATTTTATACAGTTTTTTTTTAACACTGCTGAGATATATTTAATTTCTTCGGAATAAAACTACCACTCAAGAGAAGATTCTATCTTGTTTTGTTCAGAAGTTGGTAAAATGCTTATCATTGTTTTAGAAAATTTGGCAACCTATGGCACTTCTATTATACCATATGAGTGACAAGCAAAAGACAGCATCAATTGGCAATCATATTTGTTCCATTTATCATGTTTTACCTAACTGGGCCAGCACGTAACTACTTCTAATCTTATACAATGATGCCTAAAGTTTTACATACTAATGTATGTATTATTTTATAGCCAATTACTTTTTCTGTTTATTGGTGAACAACTATATTATTTTTTAAAATGCATGTTTAGATGTATATTATTATTCATAAATTTCATTTTGAATCACATGTTCATTATTTAATAATAGCCAACCCATCACTCATAATTGGTTATTATAATAATGTTAAATGTTTCCATATCTTGGGTATACCATTCATATTTTTGCCTTTACAGCCTGATTTTGTGGAATAAGAAGAAACATTGTCAATCATATAATTATTTGATCATAAGGACACTGATCTATCACTGTTAAAATTTTATCAGCAATTGTCAGCCTATTATATTACAGAGAAGTGGACCGAACTGAAATTTTTCTATGTCTAAGAATTCAAAGGTACATGTGTATATCATAATTATAACAGCAATTATCACACTTGGTAATTTTTAAAAGCATGGTATAATACATAGTTCCAAAAACTGACTAATTTGCCTAGTTCTAGTTTTGTCTTATGGTAGTCTTATGATACTTGACAATTTAGTTGTTTAATTCTGTGTTTTTTATTTCCTAATTTGCACATTTAAAAAAATACTTTTGAAGTTGTAGATGAAAATAAATAAATAAAATACTTTTATTTTATTTATTTATTTTCATGTGGTGCTGAGGATTGAACCCAGTGCCTTACACATACATGGTACTCTACCACTAAGCTCTACCACTGAGCCACAAGCTCAACCTCTAACTTGTACATTTTTTCAACTGTGATACTGCAATTATCTATGTATTGGCCCACTAGATTATTTTATTGAGAAAAAAAGGCTGTCTAGGAATAAGTCAACTTCAAAAAATCTTTTTTCCTTAAAATATGTTTTCTTTCAGTTATATGCTTAAAAATGTATGAATATACAACCATGATTTTTTCTTATGTTGAAAAAAAATGACATTAATAATGACATTTCTATCACTTGAGTAATCAAGCATCACCTCATTAGCATTAAGCACTTTCCCTATGTCTATAATTTATAGTAAGAACAAGCCAATCTATGGCTAATACAACCTGCCATGCCCTTCCATGTTATTGTTTTATTCACCCTGACCTGCTATGTTAACTGGAGGTCATTATTTCTATCTCCTTTGTCAATTAATGATTTATCACAGGATGTTCTGATCCCATTCTTCCAATGACCTAGGAGAACATCATCTCAGCCACCCTTTTCTGAATCCAAAACTATATACTTTATGTCAATGTCCTTTCATATGATTTGGATAATACATTATGCCAATTATATCCACAGAAGGTTAACCTGAAAATTTAGTCATGTTCTAGCTGGCCTTACCTGTAATATGATGGATTGAATGCTTGAGTTGATTCAATCAGACATTGAAATTGTAAAAAGGATAAGACCATTCACTTTCCATAAAATTGCCCTGTTTTTAAGCCTTAAAAATTGACACACCTTGAAAAGTGGCTTACATTATAGATTTTCTTTTGTACAGGTGCCAATAGTAACTTTGTATCCTTAATTTGGAGGGGGAATGTAGATAGCTGAAAAAGGATAGCTTGCATTTGGCAATCATGTTGAGTGATTTTTCAGTTCATTAAGCCTTAGAATTTAAGCTGTTCTAAATAAGACAAATGTGTTCTCTTTCTTCCAATATATAAAGCATAATTATTTCAAATTACTTACTTGGCTATTTCATATATATTTTAAGATTATGAAGGGTGAATGAGTTAACATTTTGAATTTCAATTGTTAAATTTAATATCTCATCACTTCTGTGGTTTGGGAGGATGTGTTCCTGTGTGTGTTAAATGGGGATGAGCGTGTGTGTGTGTGTGTGTGTGTTGTGTGTGTGCATACCAACCCACAGGGCAAATTTTTTCTTCCCATATCTCCTTAAAGTATAACTACTAAAATAAGGAAAAGGCTGTTCAGGGAGTTGATTTTCTAATATGTAAACTGTATTAAAAATCTTTGAAAACTAATATTTCTTGGATAAAATTATTTTCACTGGTAAGATTATAAATATAAGTTTACTGCAGGAAAAAATTTAGTGCAAATACTTGTGATCTATGCTAGGCAATCAAAAACATATTATCACTTTTAAATTAACTGGTATCTATATTTGTGTGTGTATATATATATATATATATATATATATATATATATATATATATATATATATGAGAGAGAGAGAGACTGTTATCTTTTCTTTCTCATAAGATTAACATTTGAGGCCACAGTGCCAGGACACTTTAATTAAGTTAAAAAAATATCTTATCTAGTCCTTGATACTCCTCTGACTGCAAACGTTCTTCCCTGGTTGGCTGAATGACTCACTCTGGCTTCCTTCATTTTTTCTTGGTGAAGTTTTTCCTATTGGCAATATTTAAAATACTGCCTTCCATGCTTGAACCCTTCTCTGCTCTTTTCTCCATGTCAGTTACTGATATCTATATGCTATACTGAATTTCTCACTTGTATACTTATGATTAATGTCTTGCCCTCACATTGAAAACTACTCTAGGTGAGAGAATTTTATCTGATTTGTTTCCCTCTGCATCTCCAGGGCCTGGATGAGTATCTGGCATCCAGTACCTACTCAATGGGTATTTAGTGAGCAAATGGGGAAAAAAAGATTTGCTATACTTTTGTTTCTTATTAATAACTTAGTATTTATTAATTGATTCTTTTTATTTATTTATTTGAACATGCTGAAAAGAAAACATTATTTCAATAACTTGATGCAACTTAGATGTATAGATATATAAATCTGTACACATAGAAAAATGAAGAACAAAGATTCAGGACTCTACAAAATATATTTATCTTTTAGATTCTTTGTGGCAGAGCTTCTTGGTAAGTGCCCTTCAGAAAGCTATATTCTTTTGGAATAATCATCATGACAGCTTTTTTCTAAATTAATATAAAATACAGTGAAGCATTTTTCTAGTCTAATCGGGAAGAATTACCCCAATGAACTTGTCATAAATGTACTTTTCTTTCCTTTAAGATATTTTTAAATCATAGCTGTAATTTTCTCTAAGGCCTGTTTCAGAGTTTTTGACCCATTTTCAGATTTGGGGACAGAGCTTAAGCCTCTACACATATCTGTGTAAGATGTGTGAGAGGAATAAAATAGCATATAAATGAACGCTGAAGCTCATTCATATCTTTGTTGTGAAGTTACCGAAAATGTTGGGCTTTACATGGATCTTACTATTTAAATTTAAGTTACAGTACAGTTAATTCTTTTGGTTTCTAAGGGACCTCTGCATGTAATGTGCAACTTTTTGAAGCACAAAACCTTCAATGTACTCTTTCTATGACCAATTCTCAATTTGTAAACATACAGAAGCTCTCAAGGGGAATTTTTAAAAAACATGTCTTTATGAAAAACAAATCAGATCAGACTAATCTAATTTCCTCTCCGACAGAGTGACAGGCCCTGTGGTTAAGAGGAAAGCAATAGATATCTTTATTTCAGTCAGTATTTTAATTCAGTCTCATACGACATTAATTAGAGAGCAGCAAAGCAGAGTTGAGATCCTGCTATTAAAGCATGGGTGTGCAACTGCTCGGAAGGTCACACTTTCAGAGTAGTTATTAATCGGTCTATGCTGCTCTGATGCATGGGGGTGGATACTGAATGATGCTTCAGAATCTGTCCTAGGTCCATTACTGTATCTTTATCAGTGACTGGGATGATTAAGTAGAGCTCTTACCCCTCAAGTTCATGGATAGCATCAAATAGGGAGGGCTAACTGTCCTTGGAGAATGAACTTGAAAATTTAAATGACCTTCTTAAGATGAAGAAGTGACTTCATCTTAAACAGAGCACTGGAGAAAGGATTTTGTCCTAAGGCAAACAAACAACAAAAAAATGTCAACTAACTGACAAAGGGAAATTGTAGAACTGTATTTTTAGGTAGACACACTTGGGTAGTATAATTAATTCAACCTTCAGACAGAATAATTTGAAAATACATTCAGTCCTATCAAATGGCTACACTGCAAATAAAACTGTAGAGATGATCCTGTTATCAGGTAGAATTTGACATTGTCTGTTAGTCAAACTATGCATCACTTATCAAATTTTATAAACCTATCTACATTTGATATCCTTTGTACCATCAAGTTCATTCCTGCTTCTCTCATAAGTATGTTTTAGAGAAGACTCAGAGCAGGTTGTGCTGTTCATGATTGTAGGCCCAGATACTTGGGAGTTGAGAAGGGAGGATGACTTGAGTCCAGGAATTTGGAGCCAGTCTGTTCACCATAGCAAGAATTCTCTCTCTTAAGAAAAAAAAAAAAAAAAAAAAACTACTTCCTGGCAGATAAAGAAGACTTCATCCCCATTGGCATCTTAAGTATATTTGTTTTCTAAATGGGGTGAACATGTTTTTTGTTTTGTTTTGTTTTTAACTCCTTAACTCTATTTTGTCCAAACTTCCTATCTTGGTTTCTTTCATCTTACTTCTCAGTTTTTGCCTGAATATTACATTTATAGGTTTTCTTCCTGTTGTAAGTCTAATGGTCCCTATTCAGTGAGTGAATTGCCCTGCTTTGATTTACAGGGGTGTGGGTGCTCTGGTTACTTGTTAAATACAACCTTGACATTGTACTGTCATGTAATATCCCTGTGCTTCCAGAATTCTGGGGATCTGCATGCTTTGATCTCTAACTTCATCCCAGAACATGACTTGTCAATTTGGATGGTTTGCCAAGCTTTGACCTTAATTTCCTGTATTTGTTTTCTATCTTCAAATTATTTACCTGTACCTACCTTGGGATATCCCATCCTATATAGACAGGATTAGTCTTGAGTCTCATGAATATGTTCTATATGAATATTTTAAATGATATTGGTTAAAAATTTTTATTTTTTAAAGTAATGCAAAACAAAAGCACTGTAAAATTGAAACTGTAGAAAATATATTTCAGATATAGTGAAAATTTCTTGTGTTTACTCTGCCTATCCTGTTGCACTATGTCTTTATATAATAGTTAGGAATATAGTCTTTTGGTAGAAATAGCTATAAAATTTATGTATGTTGAAAATTTTAGCAAGGTGATATTATAATGTACTACAACTTGCTTTTTTATTTTATAAGCAATTTTCTTTCAATGACTATCTCTAGGTCTCTTTTAAAAAGTATTATATCTACATCCATGTATATTTATTTTGACCATTTATGTATATTTTTCTAGAACAAGTTTATTTTAAATTTAAATGATTTTAATTAAAATAAACCAAAAAGAAAATCTTTATTACATAGTAGTTTAATCATATTTTGTATTCTAAAACTCTTAGACTTCAGGAAAATATCTACAACTTAAAATGTAAACCTCGGGCTGGGATTGTGGCTCATCAGTAGAGCGATCGCCTAGCACGGGCGAGACCCGGGTTCAATTCTCAGCACCATATGAAAATAAAAGGCATTGTGTTGTGTCCATCTACAAAAAGAAGATATTTTTTCTCTCTCTCTTTCTCTCTCTCTCTCTCTCTCTCTCTCTCTCTCTCTAATAAAAATAAAATGTAAACCTCTTTAAAAAATTAAACAAATTTAAAAAAGCAAAACAAAAAGTTAATAATAATAGTATTATCTGCAATTTACACTTGTAAAAAAGATCTTTGATTTCTGAAATCCCTCTTTCTGAGGCTGAGTTTTGTCATAATTAACATTGGAAGTCAAGGAGAATAATTTCGCATACTACTGTTATTTTTAGAGAAACCATACTTTTCCCCTCAAATAACCCAACTTCATTTTCTTATATTTTTCCCCTAACTTATTGTATATTTGAATTAATTATTTTAGATTTTCCCAAAAATTCTTTTTATACATTGCCACATTTAAAGTCATATAGCTGAGGTCTTCTTCAATGTTTTCTTCTGTGCTGTACAGTTTACATTGTAGATTTTTTTTACTTCTTTGGTTAGATTAATTTCCAGATATTTTATTTAAATTTTTGAAGTTATTATGATGGTTTCTTTGTCAGCTGACTCACTGTTGAAGTATAGAAAATCTATTGATTTATGAGTATTTATCTCATATCTTGCTACTTTGCTAAATATATTTCCGCTCTAGAAGTCTTCTGGTGGAATTTTTGGGATCTTATAGGATAGTGTTATCAGCAAAGAGTGATAGTTTGATCTCTTCTCTTACTATTTATATCCCTTTAATTTTTTTTTAATTGAAGAACACTGAAAATGGAAAGAACTCCCATATTCTTGGATAGACAGAATTAATATTGTCAAAATGACCTTACAACCAAAAGTAATACACACATTCAATGCAATCTCCATCAAATACCAATGATATTCTTCAGAGAACTAGAAAAATCAGTCCTCAAATTCATCTGGAAGGATAAGAGATGTGGAGTAGCAAAGCAATTCTAAATAAGAAAAGTGATTCAGGAGGCATCATTGTACCCTATCTCAAATTGTACGAAAGAGTTACAGTTAAACAAACAAACAAAAAACAGCATGGTCCTGGCATCAAAAAAGACATGAAGACCAACGTAACAGAAGAGAAGACACCAAGACAAACCCAAATTCTTATAGCCATCTGATAGTTGACAAAGGTGCCAAAAATGTATAGTGAAGAAAAGACAACTGTTTCAACAAAGGTACTAGCAAAAAATGGACATTATATGTAGAAGAATGAAATTGGATCCCTATCTTTCACCCTGCACAAAAGTCAAATCAAAAATCAAAATGAATTAAAGATTAGTAATTAGATCAGAAGTTTGCAACTGTTAGAAGAAAACATAAGATCAATAATTCCTTATACAGGGGCAGGCACTGACTTCCTCAACAAGATCCCAAAAGCTCGAGAATCAATGGTGTGCCTTCAAATCATACACTTCTATACATCAAAGGAAACAATTAAGAGAGTGAAGAGAGAGCCTAAAAAATAGGAAAAAAAAATCTTTGCCAGTCAGTCCTCTAACAGAGGATTAATATCCAGAATATATTAAAACACTCAATGCCAAAAAATCAAATAACTCAATGGGCAAATAATTAAACAAATTTCTCAAAAGAAAAAAATACAAATGTGGGTTGGGGCTGTAGCTCAGTGGCAGAGTGCTTGCCTAGCATGTGTAAGGCACTGGATTCAATCCTTAGCACCACATAAAAATTAAAAAAAATAAAATAAAACAAAGGCTTGATGTTCATATACACCTATAAAAATCATTTAAAAAAATAAAAAAATTCAAATGGCCAACAAATATATGAAAAAAAAAATGTTCAATATCTCTACCAATCAGGGAAAAGCAAAACAAAACTACTCTAAGATTTTATCTTACCCCAGTCAGAATGGCAACTATCAAAAACACAAGCAATAATTAAATGCTGGCAAGGATGTGGGAAGAAATGTACACTCATATATTGATGGTAGGACAACAAATTAGTGCAACCATTATGGAGAAGGCCCCTCAAAAAAGTAGGAATGGAACCACCACATGACCCAACTATCCCATTCCTCAGTTTTTATCCAAAAGAACTAAAATCACTAGAGTAATGCAGGCACATTAATGTTTATAGAAGCACAATTCACAATAACCAAGTTATGGTACCAACTCAGATTCCCATAAACATATGAATGGATCAAAAAATGTGGTATATATACAAGGAATTTTACTCAGCTATATATAGGAATTTTTAAAAAATGGCATTTACTGGTAAATCGATGGAAATGGCAAAAAGCATGCTAAGAAAATAAGCCAGTCTCAGAAAATCAGGTGTCAAATGTTTTCTCTCATACGTGGATGCCAGAGAAAAATAAGGGAAAAGAGGGATAGGATATTATAAAAATAGAGAGTAGATCAGTGTAATAGAACAATTGAGAACACAGCAAGTGAAGAAGAGAAAGGGGTAGACATATGGAATGAATTTAACGATATTATACTATACATACTTATATAAGTGTATCATACATTTCACCTTTATGTGTATACAGAAAGTACTAATCAAACATAGGTAAATAAATAAAGGAGTGAAAGAAAGATTAATAGAGAAGAGGATGGAGAATAGGGGAAAAGAAGGGAAATTGAGAGAATGGAGATGAAAATCAAATTCCTTACATGTAGTTCTTTGTCAAAGTGAACCCAAATACTATGAATATTTAAATGCTTTAATTTTTTAGTTACTTATTTTTATTAGTTACACATGACAGCACAATGATCTTGACATATCATACATTTGAATCAAATGGAGTATAATTTCTCATTTTTCTGAGTGTACAGGTTGCAGAATCACATTGGTTATACAGTCACGGATATACATGCAGCAATACTAGTGTCTATTTTATTCTGCAAATAAATACTCTAATTTTAAAAAAGATATATCTGATCAGGGGACACAATTTATAAAGCATTTTAAAGTAATTTAGGAACAAATAAGTTTTATAACATAAATAGAATTTCTTTTCTTTATTGGAGAGCAAATCTCTAGTAATGTACTTAGGACCCTGGTGTTATCTATTAGGATATGGCATTTCAAATTCATGGGACTAAATTTTTTATTGTGGTCTGCTTCTATTTTAAAGCTCAATTTCTAAAATACTAAAAGTTTCCTTTAAAAACTAAAATGTTAGAAACAACTTTTCTGTGGAAGGCAGTGTGCTTCTTTTATAAAGCTTTGGATTTTTCAGTTAAATAGAGATGTTTACCTGAAGTAAACATGATATAAGACTGAAAGCTTGGAATGGGCTTAGAATTTTATTACTTTTCCCCCAAAAGAATCATTTTGAGTAAGGTAGCTGATGTAATCAGTATTTTTGAAAAAAATAAAACTAAAAAAGGGTAAGAGGTAAAATGTACTGAAGAATTTTACTTGTACTTTACAACAGTGACAGAAAGAAGGGTGAAATTGATTAGAGATTAAAAACACAGATCTCCTGGAGTCAGAAAGTGAATTGAAAAAAAAAATAGCATTCACAGGGAAAAAGAGTGTTTAAAAAGCTGTTTTAAAAATTATGACATTCTTTCTCAGCAGTGGGGGCCTTTCCATGTTTATGAAGAGGTATGCCATCATTGTTCTTCATTATTCTTCATGGTGACACAGTGACATGGCAAGATAAAACCTAAGTCTGCTATACAAACACAAAAAAAACAAAAGAAGCATATATAGATGGATTTCCTTGAAGCCAGTGACATGGAAGACAAATACAAAGCAAGAATTCTTACAGGACTAAAATATTTTGAGATTAATTTATTCCGATATCATGCTGGATTTTGAATCTTTATTATTGTGTTATTTGTAGATGTTCTGATACCATTAGGTTAGGATTTCTCATAATTACTTTAGTTACCACATTGTCAGAGAAATTACATACAATACAATGCATCCAGGAGACAGGACTCTTCATTCAGTCATGTGGAAAAGCTACTAGTTCATGAATATCTGGGGTAGATTTTTAAAGACATTACAATGTTCCCATGCTTAAAAAAAGGTAAGGTCTATCAAAAAAATATCTAAGGTCAATAAATAGAGTCAAGATATTTTGCTTCGGAGAAAATTTTTCTTGACCTTTTCCAAGTTCTCCTGCCTAGGAACAATCATTTTTTATTTTCTGAATTCTGAATATATCCTATAAATAAATCTGAGTCCAAGTAACATTGTTTTTGCACTTTTTCTTACATATCTAACTCCTTACATCCAGGGCAGACATCCTCTTATTCAATTATCTATGGTGTATATGACCAACATCTATCTAGTAATATCAAATAAATATTATTGATTGTTTGCTAAATTTTAAAGCATCCTCTTTATTAACTCAAATATACCTGTCAGCATAATTATTGTCATTAAATAATATGTTCAAAAAGGTAACTATTTATTAAGTCTGCTGCATATAAAACAACAATGGATTGCTTTTAGAGGATGTGGGAGTATATTAACTGTTATCCAAAGCAAAAGAAACAGTTATATTTTTCATTAGATCCTATTGTGAATTACAAAATTAACAAGGTTGATATATAGGTACACATAATACATACATATATATTTGCATTATAAATACAAATGCATATACACATATATTAGAGAGAGAGAATTAAATATCCATGTAAATCACAAAGACTATGGAACACTCCATGCAAATTGGGCCCCATGGACTGGCTATTATTTCCACACTATTAGTTACTGGTATGCAGTGAGATAAAGAACTTGAGCCAAAAATTAAATCAGATATTGAACTAAGCACAATATTTAGTTGAATGACTTTCATTTTTCTTTTTCTTTTCTTTTTTTTTTTTTTCATAGCAGGATGTTCTTATGGAAGAAAGAAATGACTTGATTTACATGTTGGCAAAAATCCCTGATCTTGTGGCCTGGCATCTCAAACAGCACTGAGATACGAAACTAACATGCTTAACTTGCACGCCAGAGGATCTATGATCTATGAGACCTTCTTTTGCTACCTTCACAATGTTGACCATGCAGCTAATTGCAAAGGAAGATGATTCACTGACTGACAACACCCTATTAGTGCACCTTGAGAACACTCCAACTTGTGATAATATAAAAGTACTAAATACCTGTTACAGGACCACCATCACCACCACCACCACCAAAAAAAAAAAAAAAAAAAAAAAACTGGTAAAAATGCAACCAGGATTGTTATATAAGTACCCATAAATATGTCAGTAAGTTTAACAGCTTAATAAGCAGATAAATTTGGAATGAAACTATAGTAGGTGACCCTTTCTTACCAGTTGAATTCCCCAGGAGTTAAAACATTGAATATCATCAAGTAGTACTGACAAAATTCAGAGCAAGGACATATGGTGCCCTTGTCTGAGAGGTAAGTCTACACAACCATCCTGCTTGTGCCTGTCATCCTTCTACACTGTGTCCTAACATTTTATTGTCCTTAGAATTCCTTCACTGACAACAATGTTTAATCTCCTTTTTTATTCCTCTTTGGCGCCTCCCTTGTATTATTTTGTGCTTATTCTTTCATTTCTCCAAATAAGTTTTAAAATCCTCGAGAGCAGGAACTATGTTTTAACATACTTTTTATATTTGTTGTCATTAATCCCCTCAGAATCCAGCACAGTGCTTCTCATACGGTGCATGGTTAAATCCATATTTGTAAATGACATTGAAGAATAATGTCATGTTATCCAAAATGAAAAGGAGGAGACCACTGAAGAGCAAAGAAAGTTTTTTTCTATCTTTGTGTTCGAAGGCATATATTACATGGATGCACAGAAAATAAGGACCGGTGGTCTATTTATAGCTTTAATTTATTCTTAGAATGAGAAGGGATGGGAATGAAAACTTTCACATATGGCAGGGAAAGGGCAGGGCAAAAAGTGAGATCAAACAACCAACAAATATAAAACAAAAGAAATTAGAGGTAGAATCAAGGATTAATCATTTTACCAGTGAAAAATCTGAAGTTGAATGAGAGGTTGCCTAGATAGCTATTCATAAACTCCACCTCTAACAACTTTATATAGCAAGCAGGATATTAGTAAAGAAAAATTAGAAAAGTAGAATGTCTTAATATTTGGAAATACCTAAGATGTCATCTATAGAAAAATAATGTAGCTTAATGGAGATATTTACTTAAATTAGAAGGAAGAATTCAGGATGTTTCAAAAATTTAAGTACATGGCATGGTTTTCAAAGCAGCTGAATCACAAACACGTTTCCTCTAGGGGTAGGAACTCCTTTCACTCTAGAAGAACCAGCCAGCAAGATAGTTATCACCTGTCTGATGCAGCCTTGTGATACGCTGGTAACTAAGTGCAGCTACAGTGATAAGTTCCCACAGACACCAAGACCTCGAACTAGTCCTTGTTGTCACTGACACTCTTTACACTTTGTATTCTGCTGAACTGCCAAAATGATATTAATTAGGGAGCAAAGAGCTACTGGTCTATCTTGTTTTCCCCATGTTGCTTTCAAAGTCAAATGCAGTCATTGGCAGTAATATTCTACTGTAGCATTTTAGCTTCTTTTGTGTTGTTTGGTAATGACAAAGATTGAGTCAATTAGAAAACTCTCAGAGCTTCTGTTCAAGAGGAACTTGACTTCGTTATACTATAATTTTCCTAATGATATCCTTAGGAGGAGTTTTTTTTTTTTAATATATACTTATTTTTTAGTTTTAGGTGGACACAATGTCTTTATCTTACATTTATGTGGTGCTGAGGATCGAACCCAGTGCCTCGTGCTTGCTAGGCGAGCACTCTACCACTGAGCCACAACCCTAGCCCCAGGAGGAGTTTTAAATTAATAACATTTCTGAAGGAAATTTTTACTAGATGTTCATAATGTTTAAAAGTATCTCACACTTTTGTTAAACCCATAGCAATGTGAACTTCATTTTACATAAAATATAATAAAGCAAAATTGCTATCTGTATACTAAGTAACAATCTATATTTGCGCTTGAACTTGTTTGGACAATTTACACTTATATATGCATGCTACATGGTTACTTGCAAATGTGGACAGTGTGGTGCTCAATGGAGCTGTGTTGAAGGCCTTGTATCTTTCAATGTTTTGTTGCATGATTTCAGGGAAATAACTAATCCTTTTTATATACAGTATTTGCCAATCCACAATGTACTTATAATCAAGGCATTTGTGAGGTTGTTAGACAAAGGACCACATGCATGTTGAGCTCTCTGGGTGATATGTGCTGTAGAACTATAATACACAGGCAACTGAAGGCCCTGAATAGATGGTTGCCTTGATGACCATAAATAAAGAAATATATATTGGCTAATTAAGTTGATCAGTGGTTGAAACATTTATTTCACAAGAAGGAGGTGTACTTCTGAAACACTGTCATCTAGTCAGTGTGACAGTCTTGACCTTCACAGGACAATTTCCTGACTAGTCCTGTGAAGCACAAGTTATGTGAACTCTGTTTCTGGATTTATGTTAAAAAATTTGCAAGGTATTAGCTTTCCTCATGATACACAGATAACCAAACTCTTATTTATTACATCTGAGAATCCCATAATATTGACTCAATCTCTGAAAGGGGTTATGTGCTTGTTATTGTCTTCTTTCTTTAAAAAAAAAATTAGGTGTAATCCCAGATGACATGTTGTGCTAGGGGTAATTGAAGCTGTTTCGTACATTCAAAGGAATTTTTACTAATGGCTATTCTGTGGGAGTGACTATTACTACATTAACAAATAAAGCCTTTTAAAAACCTTTTCTTATTGAAATAAAATTGTCCCAGAGTCTTACAAATTTTGATGGGATTTCAAGTCTTCTTAGAATTATTTCAGATTGTATGTTTTGTGTAACACAAAGACAGAGTTGCTAACGATACTTCTGAAACAAATATTTTTGAGATCTTAAAATGCTATAGGCCTTTTTATACCTTCCAATGTCCATGCTTTACAAAAGCATGTAGGAGGGTAAATCTACAATAAAATTATGGCATAAAAGAACATAAGTGATTTTTGCCAAACTAATTATTAATATAATTCTGTTTTCTATTAAGAGTCCTTTAGATACAATGAATGTTATTAAATTGTCTTCTTTGTGTTCTATACTCCAAGTATTTTTAAAATTCTTATTTAGATAGCCACAGAGCAAAATTGTAGAATAAATAAGGATCTTTTAGATAATTATGATGAATCTTGCACTTTTGTATCCCACTTCCAAGAAAATGAATTATTCTCAAGTGTTTATAGTACATAATTGAATCTTTAGTATCCTAAGAAACCGAACGGTTGCAATACTCTTGCTGTCTTTTCAAACCAACTATTTACACAAAGTTTGAAAATCTTTTGTTCATGCTTACTGTTTGATACCTACAGTTTTTGAGCTCTCACTTCTGATATTAATGATAAGTCAGAATGTGTTATTGGATATACAGAGGAGAAATAGTATTTCTTGAATCAAGGTTGATTTTAAAATCAGTCTTGGTGTAGTAGCATGATGGAGCAGCAACCATCATTTCTGCAGGCTCCAGCATCATCTAGTATTAAAATGTCCAAGAGACTTTTTATCTCAAAAGAACACTGGGTTCAGCATGAGATAAGATAGCAATGGAATCCCTTTTTTAATGGAAACCCACAGTGGAGCCTGACTACACCACTCAGCTCTATCCTTGCTCCACCAGCCAGGCATCCTGCCAGATCTTGAGGAAAAGACAGACTATGACAGGCATGGTGTATCCTCAACAATGTAGTATTGAATCGCTGAGTACAATATGATACCTGTCTATTTTAGGCTGAAGATCTGGGTTGTTTTAGCTTAGTAATCTCTCTTTTCAGAGGGGTATAAATTGATTATGTCCTTGAAATTTTATAATACAGTTATATATTTTCCTAATAAAAGGTTCATAAATGCAAATTTATCATAGTATACTTTTTAAAATTCTGAAACATAATCATCATAATTAGTAAAACCAGGAGAAGCCATATTAAGTGCTCATGTTTTATTTATTTTTTAATTAATTAAAAAAATAAATGACCGCAGAATGCATTACAATTTTTATTACACATATACAGCACAATTTTTCATATCTCTGGTTGAATATATTGTTGTATGTTGAAACCAATGCGTGTCTTCATACATGTACTTTCAATAATGATGTCTGTCAAATTCCACCATCCTTGCTAATTCCCTGACCCCTCCATGTTTTATTTATTAAAGGGAATAAAGTTGTGCAGGCACTGTGTCAAGACCATTCAGGTTTGAAAGGCAGGTTAACACTTAACCAAATGTGTAATGTCAGCCAAGTAACTTCAATTCTAGGTGCTTCAATTTCATTATTTGAAGAATGAGAATGAAATACTGCCTCAAAGTGTTATTGTGAAGATTAAATTAGATTATACATGTGAAGAACTTTGAACAGTATCTGAGACTTAATATATGCTTAATAAATTTAGGCTCTTGTTTTTATTGTGATTTTTATATTCTATATATTTATAATGTACAGCATGATACATAATATCCGTATTCATAGTGAAATTATTACTACAGTCAAGAGAATTAACATATCCATCTTCTCACATACTACCTTTTGATCAGTGTGGTTTGAGAATCTGAAATCCATTAGTGAATTTTCAGTATGCAATACAGTATTATTAACTGTATTCCTTATGCTATAAATTCTACCTCTGGACTTACTCACTTTACATAACTGTACATTTGTATCCTTCATCTTTTTATTTTCTTCCCCACTTCATCTCACCTCAAGTGACTACTTTCTGACTATTGTTCTTATATGGTCATCTTTTGGGTTGAATTCCACCATAAATGATATTGTGCAATATTTTCCTTGTTGGGTCTGAATTATTTTATTTAGTGTAATGTTCTCCAGACTTATCTGTATTGTATCAAATGACTAGATCTTATTCTTTTTAGGGGTTAATAGTGTTAAACTGTGAATAAGTTCCACAGTTTCTTTATCCATTCATCAGTTAGCAGACACTCAGGTTGTTTCTGTGTCTTGTTTATTGTGACAAATGCTGCAATGAACATGGAAGTGGAGGTATCACCACAAGGTGCTGATTTTATTTTCTGTAGAGTCTATTTTCAGAAGGGGGATTTCTGGGTCACACCTCTAGGTCTACTTTTAATATTTTGAGGAAACTTCATACTGTTTTCCACAGTGGCTGTATCAATTACATTCCAGCTAACTGTGTGAAAGTTTTCCCTTTTGTGTATGACCTCACCAACACTTATTATTTTTGTCTTTTTGTTAATAGACCTTCTAACAGATGTGAGGTTATATCATTATGGTTTTGATTTGCATTTCCCTGATGATTAGTGATGTGTAACATGTTGTCATATGCTTTTTGTACTATTGTTTACTGAAAATAGATTCATTTTACCCCTTATTCACCTTTTATTTTTGTAACAAATATCTAATATATTTTATTTCACAGTGCATAGTCAATTAGAAAGATAAAGTAATATAATAAGATGTGGAGTCAAAGGGGAAAGCAAGATCAAAAGATATATTTGAGGCATAGTCCCAAAGATGGAAGAGGGAGCAAGTAGTGGTCAAACAACAGGAAAACATAAAGGTAGGGGAGAAATGTGAAAAAATTACAAAACTTACATATCTGGGCCATCTGAAGCCATTTAACATACAGGGCATGATGCTATTTCAAATTTTCTCATGGAAGTGAAAATATTATAATAAATAATATTGCATGATTAATTTATTGGCTTTATTTAAAAAGCTTAAACTATTTTCAGTGCATTATGTTAAACAATACCAACATGTCTCTATAATATTTCAGTGAGTTTATTGCAGAACAGAATTAGTTTATTGAATAAAATTACCTATTCATACATGCAATTCCATTACAAATTCAAATATGTGTACTTAAATGATCCCTTTCTTCCTTGGTCTCATATTTTTTGCCTATTCAGACTCCACATCCACACCCTTGCTATTGCATCTGGGCATCTCCAAGAGCTCATAGAATGTGCTAGTCTGAGGCTATTAAGACTCTATTCCTGTCTGCTCCCAAATCAATTTGGGGAAACTGAGCAAGTGGTTATGGGGTAGAAGAAGAAGTGTGTCAGCCCTGGCCAAGTGGTGGATCCCAGGGATTTGTTGGTAACCTTGTGTAGTTTCAGAGAGAGAAAAAGCCTTAGCATTGGCATCATCTTCTTCTTCTACCCCATAACCACTTGCTCAATTTTTCTGAGGAATTGCCCCTTGGAGGCCACATTGAGCTGAAAACACACTGTGCCCATGTTCATTTAACATATTTTTCACAACCTTATGCATAATTTAGTGAGAACTTACTATGTACTATATATACTGTTGGGATGGAAGTTATGACTGTTAAATACATCTGATTCTTGGTTCACAGTAAGAATGTGGTAGAAGATGAAGAAAATCAGCTGTTACATTACAATGAAGCATTTACAGCTACTAAAGGATGAGGCTTGAATAATGTTGTATTTAACCCTTCCCTGCTTATTTTACCTTCACCCCAGTATCAGGTAACTAAAATCCAGTGATGTGAAGGGCAGTTTAATTTTGACACTCAGAGATGAACTGCATAATAGGAAGGTACACACGTATAGGACGAATCTGGGAGAAATTGCTAGATGAAACTTTACATACAATATTGCTTTTGTTAAAATAATGCCAGTTTCCCCAAATTGATTTTTACCAATTTATATTCCAGCCAGCAGAGTGTGGCTATTCACCTTATATTGTCACTTCATCAAATTTGATATTATCCATTTTATTTCCTAACATGTGACAATCTGTGAATGAAACATGCTTTGAAAATTTTTATTATCAATGCATAAGTATGCATGCATAGTTGTATAAGTGTATACCAATAAATGTAAACATATAGATGTGCATATATATTTCAAGATTAATATAGGATGGTTCATAGAACATAACTGCATAATTTATCAAATCATTATATGGCAACCAGCCATGAAATTTACACCTTTGTCAAAATACAGAATATTTTCCATCCTCCAATGTCTCATTCATGCTCTTTTGCTGTGAAAATCTGCTCTCTTTGAGCACCATGTAACACTATCTCTCAAGAAGAAAGAATTATAACCCTGGCTCATTCATTTCCTCCTGGGATTCTTCTCCACAAGAACCTTTTAACTCATCCAATTATTTTAAGTCATAAGCTTTTTGTACCTGAAAATGATTCTTTGCAGTTCCCACAGGCTTTGAATAAGGAGTTAATTTGTATTTCATTTGTTTCTGTCTGGTGTGTGTAAGTGTGTGTGTGTGCGTGTGTGTGTGCGTGTGTGTGTGTGTGTGTGTGTGTGTGTGTGAACTGAGTCATTCCTCAACTTTATCTTTAAAGTTTCCTTCACTCAAATACTTGCCTAGAGTGCTGGCAACCCAATTCTGCTTTCTAAAGATGGTCAAGGTGAAGATTATTTATTCCAATGCAATTCTGGTAATATTCAGGCACCTCCACATCCATGAATCCTATAAGGATGTTAAGCACTTAGAATAGTCTTTTCATTTTCACAGCAGTATTTGGCATACACCGGCAGGTCAGGTATTATATGAAGATAATAAAAATAAAGGAGCTCACCGTGAGGAAAGAACCTATTATTAATTGTTTGAGAGAGGCTCTCCTTGTAGTGAAAAAATATGCTGCTTCTTGCAGGATTTCATAGAATCATATTGTTAGGAAGAACTTAAAAAATAATCTATTCACATCCCTCAAGGTTAGGAGGTGAGCTGATGTGCTATTGACCCCTGCATTCATACTCAACTATTCCTTGTCAGGAAAACAAACAATGAAAGCAAACCACCAAACAAACAACAGCAAAACAAACAACAATAACAACAACAAAACAAGGAATAGAAATTATAGCACGGGATGATATATACATATATATATATGTGTGTGTGTGTGTGTGTGTGTGTGTGTGTGTGTGTATATGTATATATGTATACATATATACACACACAGGTTTTATAATTTAAACTTTTTATAATTTGAAAAAAATAGTTAAATATAGGTAAATGGAACTATATAGCAAACTAAAAATGCAGACTTTATAATAACCAAAATCTGGAATTGACAATATTTGTTTGAATATTTTGCTTCAATTTTTTTTTTGGTATATAAACATTATAAAGTTAAATTCTTACCTTTCTCTGAAGTGACTACCAACATTGATATTGGGTATATTCTCCCAGTCCCTTTAAAGCTATTGTTGCATTCATTTTGATTTTCCCATGACTTTTTGATTTTTATATATGACTGAATGTAGCTATTTTGCATATACTCCTCAGAGTTTACATTTTCCTACTTAATATTAATTTTTGAAACTGAAAGTTATGTCTAGATTTATTACCTATAAGGATAATATTTCTTTGTATTAACGTATTTAATTCCATTTATCTATTTATTCAAAGCCATTTCAATTGTTTTGAAATCTTATATGTTGCAAGGAATACTTCCATGAAACTCCAGTGTGTTTCTTTGGGATTGTTCAGAGGTTCTTGAAGGGTCTGACAGGCCATACACCATGCATACTTTACTTTTTACTCAACACTGACTAGATTAGGGTAAAAACGTGTGTACTGCTATACTTTACTCTTTGTCCAGATCTGGTATTTTTATTATTTTTAAATTTTCCCAGAATTATGAATGTGGATAATCATTTTATTGTTTTTTTTTCTCCTTTCTGTGAACTGCAAATATATTTGCCAATCTCCAGATTTCCTGTAAGTTTTATTGTTCCTTTTATCAAGCAATCTTTTCAAATTGTGATGAAGTCAATTTTATTATCCTGTACTTTTAATAATTTGTCTATTTGGTTTTTATTAGGCAAAAAGAAAATCAAAAGAATGATTGTCTTTTCTTTTCCTCCCCCTCCTCTTTCCTCCTCTCTTCTGCTCTCTTCCTCCCCTTTCTTCTCTCCCTCCCTTCCTTCCCTCTATTTTTCATTTATCATCTGTTAAAATAATATCATCTGTTGTAATAAATATTTCATAAGAATTTTATAATAATTTTACCAAATTCTCAATTTATTTTTACCACCCAAATGGCTAACTGTTGGCAATGACATATGATTCAACTTATATTTTGTTGAATCTGCAGACTAAAATTTGTGGAAAATTAAGCCTTCTATGCTGTCTTCCCCTCAAAGAAAATATAGATTATATTTTCTCTTATGACATTTGGGTCTATAGCAATATTTGCATTTTATATGAATAATTTGTTAAACGTTATTTAGATATTTTTGTGGGAACCATACAGTTCTTATCATTATTTTGTAAAGGACATTGATTGGTGTGTAGGAATACTCTATATTTTTGTGGCTGTATCTTGTATCCAAAATCAGTTATAAAAACATGAGTTTTCCCATAATTAAAACAAAATAGTCCTATGTCATTGGCTGGTAAATGGATGGTAATGATAAGTGACATAAGTTAGACCCAGAAAGCCAAAGGTCAAATGTTTTCTCTGATATACAGAAGCTAGTGTAAAATAAGGGAATGGGGAAGAAATGTGGTTGAGGGAGTCCATTAAAATAAAAGAAAGGTTAGGGGAGTAGAAGAAGGGAATTGGGGAGGAGGGAGGAGGGACAAGATAAGAGAAAAACAGTGGAATGAATCTGGACTAACTTTTCAATGTATATATATGAATATACTATAGTGAATCTAAAAAAATTAGTTCTAAAAATGTTTAGGTTCTATTTTTCAAAAAAATCATGCAAAAATAAGAACAATTTTATTTTTTTCTTTATATAGTATACATTATCGGGTTATGGAAGATTCTATGCCTAATTTGCTAGAATTGTCAATATGTCAGCATTAAATTTATCAAGTGTTTTCTGCCACTATTTTTGTGGTTATATAGTTCTCTTTTAATATTGTGGGAAAGTCAGTTTTTTCTAATTAACAATCATTCTTATATTCTGAGATAAGCTTTACTTGTCCAAAATGAATTATGCCTTAATCTCTTTCTCTCTCCCCTCTCCACCTCTTCTCTCTCTTCTTTATCCCATTTGTCTTTCTCTTTACTCCTCACTCCCAAACCTATCCTGCATTTAATTTGCTAATTTTATTTCATTTATAATTTGTGCATTGATGTACATTAAGTAAGGTTAATCTATAACCTTTTCTTTTATCCTGTTTGTTCAATTACAACATATCAGAATAATAAAGTAAGTATTTTTTAATATTTATTTATTTTTTTAATTGTAGTTGGACACAATACCTTAATTTTATTTATTTTTATGTGGTGCTGAGAATCAAACCCAGGGCCTAGCATCTGCTAGGCTCATGCTCTATCGCTGAGCCATAACCCCAGCCCTAAAGTATTTTATTAGTAGTAGTAGCATGTTCAGATTTCCTATTTTTATTTGTATCAACATTTGATACTTTGGGTTTTTTTCCTTGAATGATTAAGTTAATCATTAAGTTACACTTCTTAGATACTCAAGATATTTACTAATTTTGAATTATGCCTACTTGGCATCTAACATTTTTAAATTTACATAGATCTTTTTTTCTTGTGAAGTCTTTTCAAAGAACCAATTTATAAGCGGGAAGCAGGAACATAGGCCTATGATCAGTGACTTGGGAGTCTGAGGAAGAAGGATTGAAGGTTTAAGGACAGCCTGGGCAACTTAGCAAGACCCTGTCTCAAAATAAAAAGTAAAAAGGACTGGAAATGTAATTCAGTGGTGAAGTGTCCCTAGGTTCAATCCCTGATACTAAAAGCAAGTAAACAAACAAAATCTGTGGATTGTTGCTGTTACTATTGATCATCTGAATATTTTGTTTTCTATTTTTCAGCGTTTACATGTGTTTATTAGTTCCCTTTCTTTTGTTTCATAATGGATAGTTTTCTGAGTTGAATGATTAATTTATTTAATTATATTCTTACTGATTTCTTTACTAGTGTTTAAGGCTTTCAGTGTCTCACTTTTATTTACCAAAATGCACCAATATTGATAGTTTTTGCTCACATTACATTTTTTGTATTATGAATATTTTGTAATTTCTTATTTGGTTAATAAATTTTTTAAGTTTTTTTTTTTTTTTTTTGCCTTTGAGTCCTAAATATATATTCCTAGGAACAGCATTTTTTATCTTACTGAGTTAAATGAGCATATAGTTCATTAAGAAAATGGCCTGGTAGATTTTGTAAATATCTGGGTGTGTATAAAACAAAACATTTATTCCATGTAAATAGAAAGGTGCTTCAACATGTGCTTATCATTTAAAGCTAGTTTTTCTC
The DNA here is from genome assembly GCF_047511675.1 of Marmota flaviventris. Taxonomy (NCBI): domain Eukaryota; kingdom Metazoa; phylum Chordata; class Mammalia; order Rodentia; family Sciuridae; genus Marmota; species Marmota flaviventris. Next base: position 87,379,206 of record NC_092508.1, read on the forward strand.
ATCTTCCATGTTCATCATTTGTAATGTTTTTCATCAATAAATACGTAAGTAGCTACATTTTAGACATAAGCTTTATATTTATGCTAAATTCTTTCAAATATTCAGAATTTATGTTGTAAATTATATGCAGTTACTCCCTTGCTTTATATTCTAGTGGGCTGGTCCTTTATCCCCCTATAAAAATGTACTATTTTTTTTCAATTAAGGCTTTTCACCTTGATTTCTGTTTTGACTGATATTATCACTGCTGTGAATATTTTCTAGTTAGTATTTTCTAGAATGACTCTTCCCTCTATTTTCATTATTAGTACGTTTGTCCAAGTTACATGTGGTAAAAGATGTTATATAATCTTTATTCTTTAATAAGTAATTATAACACATTAATATTTTGCTTATTTAAAATTTGGATAAGTTTTACTGTCTTACATGGTAAAACATGTAAGATCAAGATTTTACTTTGCCTTGGGCTAGGTGGCACATGCCTATAATCCCAGCAGTTCTGGAGGCTTAGGCAGGAGGATTGGGAGTTTAAAGCCAGCCTCAGCAAAAGCAAGGCACTAAGCAACTCAGTGAGACCCTGTCTCTAAATAAAATACAAAATAGGGCTGGGGATATGGCTCAGTGGTTGAGTGCCCCTGAGTTCAATCCCCAGTACCCTCACCCCACAAAAAAAATAGGTTTTACTTTGCTTTTATTCTCTTTTCTCTTCATTTTTTCTGTGAAATAGTCATATTTTTTCTCTTAATTTTTTTGGAATTCAACCATTATGTTTCTATTGTTGTTGTGATCACCCTTAAATTGTAACCGGAATATATAATGCTTCATTATTTTTTTATTTTATTTTCCCCAATGTTCTTATGGGTCTCAGCAGCAAATCATTAGATTGATCCTAATCCTTGATCAAGGACACAGTTTGGTCATTGTCCATTGTGTAGTCATATAATGAGCTGAGATTCACTCACAAGTTCACCCCACAAAGCCTGCCCTTGAGAGTGACTCATGCCTGTCTTGGTGGTACCTATCCTGTCTTTTCTCTGACACCTTGGGAGGAATTCCTTAAGCATTCCAACACCATTTTCACCCAGCTTTCTTTTCTATAGTTTAATCTATGTTTTATTCATTTTCAAATTGATTTTAGTTGTTTTTAAAATTGTTTTTAGCATTCTATAAAGACATTTTTTTTCTGTATATAATATCTAGGGATTTATGTTTTGCACTTTATATTCACTCACACTTGAATACTGTGTTAGCTTATCAATTCTGACTTGTATTCTTATGCCAATCCTTTGCCAATTTTGTATATTGAAATACATACTCATGACTTATAACTCATCTTTTTATTCTTTTGTGTGTCTTTAATGGAAAAAATTGATTTTATTATCAGAAATTTGTTTTCCAATAATTCACACATAAGTCATTTTGTTTTTTATTTTAAAAGCCTTCCCAATTCCAAAATTAAAAGATAATCAACTTTATTTTTGAGACTTTTCAAATGTTGTTTTGAGTATAAAATGTCCTTTTTGGTGTGAGTAAAGGATTTTTCATTTTAATTTTCCCATGCAGAGGTCTATAAAAAGTCCTCTTTCCAGAAAACCTTCATTGTTAGACCTGTCTGGCAGTTTCCTGAAAGCCCCACTCAGGGGTTGGCTTTCTTTGACCTGATTGAGTGCTCACTCATTGCCAAAGATTTCTTTCCCTAAGACATCTGTCAAAACCAAAAGCTAAAATTTTTTAACATCAAGACTCTCTGAAGTAGTGAAAGCAATTGGGGAAAACAAAAACATAAAAAGAAAAGCTAGGACTTTTTCTGGAGATTTAGAAGAAAGACCTGGGAAGATCCTGTACTCTCATCCTCACTGACTTGAGGCTGTGCACTATGGCAGTGAAAGTCACAGGCTAATGTGCACATACTTTGCTGTGTTGTAGGCACACACCATCATATATATGCATAGAGCACCTAGGGAAGTGTCTGCCTCACTGTCATTTGAATGTTAATATACCAAGCAGACTTCAGTGGCTTCATAGGACAACAAATAAAAGAATTATATGGAATGATGCCTCAACACATAAAGCATATCAATAAAGAAAGGAAATTATAACTCATAGATTATATTTATATTTACTTATAAATGTAGAGAAATTTTGCTGTTTAAAGTTACAATAATTGAAATTAATTAGATAAAAGAATCAATAACAAATTTATACAATAGGAAGAAGAAGTCTTCAAACATGAATATGGTTCAATGGAGACCATCTATTTTAATAAAGAGAAGAAGATAAAAATGAAAAATGAACAGAGTCTAAGATACCTGTAGATACTGCTAAGCAAACCAATATACCCATAACAGAAGTTCCAGACCCAGAAGGGAAAGAAAAGTGTAGGAAGAAATGGAGACTGATAAATATGTTAAATTTTATGAGAAAAATTAATCTCCTATACAATAAGTTAAACAAAATCCAATTAGGATAAACTTTTTAAAAAGTACACTTAATCACACAATAACCACAATCTAAAAAGCAAAATTTTGAAATCAGAAAAAAAGATTTAATCTATCCTATATATCAGGGACATCCTCCCAATAAAATTAACAACATATTGGTATTAACATTATACTGGAGTCTCCAGCCAGAGAATAAGGCATGGGGGGGGGAGGGGTGGGAGGAAGAATGACAGAAAAACAGAGTAGATAGGAGAAAGTAAAACTATTTCTGTAGGTGTCATAATCTTATGCACAGAAAGTCCTATCAGTTCACAAAAAAAAAATTATTTGACTTAATAAACTATCTTGTAGAGTGTGCAGCATATAGAACTAATATACATTATTGTATAATATTCTATCATATAATAGAAGTAAATTTTAAATAAAATTTCAAGCTTCATATCCTAAAAACTACATATCACTGTTGAAAGAAAGTAAAGAATATCTAAATAATTGGGAAGACAACCTGTGTTCAAAATCAGAATATTTAATATTTGTTTTAGTCCGTTTTATATTACTGCAACAAAGTACTAGAGACAATTAACTTAATAGAGAATTTTTTTTTTTTTTTGGCTCATGGTTTCAGAGATTTCAATCCATCATTGTTTGACCCTGTAACTTAAAAGGCCTGTGTTGGCACAGTATATCAAAGTGGGGGCATGTGGCTGAGGAAGCCTGGTCAATCATGGAAGCCAGAAACAGACAGAGACAGAAAGGTGCTTCAGTTTCTATATCCCCTTCAGAGGCATGTCCCCAGTGAACTAAGTACCTCCCATTAGGTTCCACATGGTAAAGATCTCTTCTCCAATATCCCCATAGCATTTTAGACTGTCAACAGAATCTCAAGTACATGTTTTTTTTTTTGTTTGTTTGTTTTTTTGGCGGGGGGCATTTCAGAGCCAAATTATACTGATACTGTTAAGATGGCAGCACTCCATGAAATAATACATATATTTAATTCAGTCCTTGTCAAAAATGCAGGTGTCACTTTTTTTGTACCAATGAACTACATTTTTCATGTATAAATGGGAGGGACACAGAATAGCCAAAACAATCCTGTAAAATAAGATAGTTGGAGAACTTATACCGATTTCAAATCTTACTAAAAACTTTAGTCCTGAAAGCAATGTGGTTTTTAAATAAGAATAGAAATATAGATCCATGGAATAGAATTGTTAGAAATACATCCTTATTTTCATGTTTAATTTACTTTTAACAAGGACATCAACATGATCCAATGAGATTAAAAACAATATCTTCAACATGCTACTGGAAAAGCTGGATTTTTGTATGCAAAGAATGAAGTTGGACTTCTATCTCACTCCATACACAAAAAAATATAAAAAATGATCATTAGCCTAAATGTGAAAACTAAAACTTACAAAGTCCTTTATGAAAAATATTATGAGCAAAAAGACATGACCTTGAATCAGACAGTGATTTCTTAATTTGTCACTAAATGCTTAAGTGACTAAAGAAAAAACAAGAACAAACTGGATTTCATCAAAATGACATTTAGTACTGGAAAGTTTACCATGAAAAAAGTGAAAAGACCATCTGCAAAGTATAAGCAAATATTTGCTAATATTAGTAGCTATAATGTTTTTGTATCTAAAATATTTTTTGAAATCCTAAAATTCTATGTTAAAAAAGCAGAAATGAAAATGTAAAAATGATTTGAATGGGTCAGTTCTTTAAAGAAAATACATAAATAAATAGCCAATAAACATATGGAAAATGCTCAACCGAATTAGTCTTTAGGGAAATACAAACCAAATATAGCAAAGTTATATTGCTTCACATCCACTGGAGTGGCTAACATAAAAAATACAAGACAAAACAGGTGTTGAAGAATATGTGGAAAAGTCTTTATACATTGCTGGAAGGGGTATGAAGTGAAACACTCACTTTAGGAAACTATTTGGCAGTTCCCCAAAAACTCAAATATGGAATTACTATATGACATAGCAAGGATTTTTACAGCCAGTTTATTGACATATACTTTGAAGTATTCATAAAAATCATATTTGTGAGAGAAAATGAGCAAACCTTGAATATCTTTTTGGTTTATGGATGTGAGTGAAGGATAAGGAGAAATCTAAGATGGTTCTAGATCTGGCTTTCAAAACCACATGAGCTTGAACATCATACACATGGTATGATGATGGCAATAAATTCCTATGTGTGCACTCAAGAAAATTTAAAAAATTATATTCACAAAAATCTCTGTAATTTAATGTAGTGGCATAATACATAATAGTCCAAGAACAGAAACACATCAAACTGCCCTCAATCCGCATATGAATAAAGAAAATGTAGTACATATTCAAAATGTCATTAAGCGATTAGTAAGAATAGAGGCAGTGATAGGTATTATTACTACACGGGTAGACCTTCAAAATAGTAAAAGAGTCAGTTAGGACAAGGCTACTTGCCAGGTGTGGTGATGCACGCCTGTAATCCCAGCAGCTTGGGAGGCTGAGGCAGGAGGATTGTGTGTTCAAAGCCAGCCTCAGCAAAAGCAAGGCATTAAGCAACTCAGTGAGACCCTGTGTCTAAATAAAGTACAAAATAGGGCTGGGGATGATGTGGCTTAGTACTCGAGTGCCCCTGTGTTCTGTTCAATCCCCAGTGCCACCCCTCTCAAAAAAACAAACAAAAAAAAAAAAAAAAGAAAGAAAGAAAAGTCTATATATTGTATGATTTCATTATTTAAAATATCCAGAATAGTCAAATTCATAGTAGTGCATCAGTGGTTTCCAAGGCCCGATAATTAGAAAGAATGGGGAGTGATCGCCAATGGTTAGAGCTTCCAACTGAGGAAGAGTTTCTAAAAGAAAGTGTTAATAGGTATACAAACCTACACAGGTACATTTTATTTCAAAACACTGAACTATGCACTTTGAAAGGATGGATTTTGTGAAATTTGAAGTATATGTCAATAAACTGGCTGTAAAAATCCTTGAAAAAAACTATGTTACAATTTTGAATACATAAAAAAAGATGTGAAAATATTATTTTTAATATTGACTAATATTATTTTAAAAGTCATATTAAGAAATGAGAAGTTTGAATGATATTTGATGCTTCAGATTAGGGTCAATAATTTTTTTGTGAATGTAACCAGTAGTAAGACATGTTTGTCCCCAAAAGGAAAATTAATGACAAATATTCCAGTACCTTCCCAGATGATTTATTGGGAGTCCTCCATCTTAGGTTCATTGTTGGTCAGCAGGGTTCTCTAAAGATCTTCACATCTCAGAATCCATGTTGGTACAGCCATACACAATAATTCACTCAAATTTCCTCTTTAAGAAGTCAAATTTACTTGGAGTTCATACAGAAATAATTCATCCTAAACATATATGTAGGTAATTGGAATGGTGTGTGGAGAGTTGTGTCATTTGTAAATAACTGAAAAATCTCTTACTGGGAGAAGCTTTCAGCAAATGATGCAATATCTAAATTTATAGACATCAAATCTATGTATTTGCATTTTATAAGAAGTACCATTTACTCAATCCAATTGTTTACTTTCCTAGGTCAACTAGCAAACACTTGTGCAATAACCTTACTTAATTTATAAAAATTAGAAATGTAGAATAATATTTCAGGTGCTCCAGTGCTACTATACACTTTGAAGTTGCCTTGAAAACAATACCTTTTTGCAATATGGTGAAGAGTTTTCTTCATCAAGATTTTTTAAAAATGAAGAGACACTAGGAAAAATAATAACCTTAACATAAACTAAGGTTAAGCAATTTTCTTGAACTTTTGAAAAACATGAGTCACTGAGAAGATGTGTCCTTCATAACTGTTACGTTTCATTGGAAATCCTTTAATATATGTTTATCACCTTTTATATTCAGAATATCTATCTGATCAAGAGTTAAATTTTTAAGTATTTATTGGGAAAACGACATTATAATAGCATTAAGATTTGTTTTAAATGTTTTTTTTTTAGTTGTAGGTGGACACAATATATTTTTTTAAAAAAATTTATTTGTATGTGGGGTGAGGATTGAACCCAGTGCCTCACACATACTAGGCAAGCACTCTACCACTCAGCTACAACACTAGCCCTAAAAAAATTTTTAAAGAAAAGAGGGAGCAGTCAAAATATGCTCCCTGAATATCATTATTCCTTTTTCCTCTGAAATTATTATCACATATCCAATATCATTTCAATGGCTACCTTTTAAGCATAGACACAAATATTTTTCAATTTCCATTCAGCACAACATATATTCATATTACTAAGAAATTTTCACAGTGATTGAAGAATGTTAGTGTTTTGAATGTGCTATATTATCTAAGCCTTGTGTTTATATGATTTAAAATTTCATTTCTCCTGTAATATGCATATTTCTTCAAGTATTATTAAAGTTACTTTCTTAATATGAATGCCCTCTTAAAGTAGTCTGTTATTTTTTTAATAAAATAGCCAAACATAAATATTTGGATACAGGAATAAGAAGAGGGAGAGACACTTAAATTATAGCAGTTAAGAATTTGAAATTCTTTAAAATTAATATCTACCATTTACCATGAGCCCTTATGCCAGATATCTGACATATTTTAGTTTCTTTTTAGAATTTGTAAAGTGGAGATATGTATACTATGTTAAAATGTTATTTCTCTGAATGTAAATAAAGTACTTGTTCAGAGTCAAGCACATACTAAGTATTCAATAAATAGTATGCATGGTATGATGATGGCAATAATGATTGGGATGATGATGATGATGATACTGATGTTGGTGATGACCATGGTGAAAAGGAGGAAACACAGGAATTTTAACATTTTCCTAATATTTGTGGTCTTTGAAGATAGGTTTCCCACTTCAAGTCTGTGGAGATAAGCAGTGTGTTAGAAAGCTTTGGCTTAAAGTAATAGTTCATGTGTATTGGGAAAGGAGAGAATCTTAGTTTCAACAAATATGATGACTCAAGAAGGTAAAGATTCAGTAAAAACTCCAGGCAAATTATTTATTGTGTCTGCATTTTTTTATGAATCAATAATAGTTGTTGTTGGTGATGTGTTTTGCTTATTGTTTGTAAATACAGTAAAGGTTTGTTTCCATGTTGATTAACCCTAGTAGATAAAATATAATAAACTCTGAATGCTTTCTGTTTTCCAATGGCCTTGTTTGTTTTAGCCTTGGGAACATAAGGAGAAAGTGTGTCTTACCCCAAAACAGCCAGTGGCAGAGTCATGTAGCCCTAGATCCTCTCTCTGTGTGCCTCAGGCATGCTCCACTCATTAGGCAGAAATCCTTGGCCAGTATTTTTTTCTACGGGTCCACTGGGCAAAAGCTATCTGTAAAATTCTGGAGACCATTGGGCAATAGCTAAACATAACAATAGAACAAAGGGTAATGGACAAAGATATATTTGTCAGCTTAGTGTAAGTAATTAAAGCAATTTTCTTATGTGAATGTTGTTCAATAATCAATATCTATAATATTTAATTATGGGATATTGATAATATCTGTTCAGTTTAGTTTTCACATTATGATACAATATGTTTGATACCACTTATACATCTGTAGGTGGACTGAGAGAACACTGGACTGAGAGCCAGGAGATTGCCAGTTTATTTTCATTTATACATTAAATCATTTGGTAATTGCTCATACCTTGAGCAATCAAAGGGTATTTTACTTTTCCCACACCCATAGATTGAGGGGGTAAATGAAATGATCTCTAATTTCCTTGTGGCTGTGGAAGTGCAGGAATGTATTTTTCAATAATTCTGGTAGATATTAGTATTTCCACCTGCAAGTGAGAAAAGGTCAAGAGGAAATAAGTGACTTTTATAGATCACAGAGTGAGTAATTAATGCTGTTGGAATTTGAGTCTCAGTTTGTATCAGAATGAAAGATTATTCTGGCACTATTTCAGAAGACCAAGTCACAAAGACTGAGCAGAACATTAGGTAAGAGGTTAGTTTTGGATCTAATTAATCAATGATGAGTACTTGAAATAAGGTAATAGCAGGAAGCATAGGAGGGTGAAGTATACATAACAATCATATTTTTGAGAGAAAATGAGCAAACCTTGAATATCTTTTTGGTTTATGGATGTGAGTGAAGGATAAGGAGAAATCTAAGATGGTTCTAGATCTGGCTTTAAAAACCACATGAATGGCATTCTTGATGATAAGGAATGTGAGTTACATAGGATTGTAGGTGAAAACAATTAAATTAGGAAACCTTTCTGTCCTAAATGTGTTTATAGAAAAACAGATAGATAGGGAGAGAGAGAGAGAGAGAGAGAGAGAGAGAGAGAGAGAGAGAGAGAGAGGCATAGATTGATGATAGATATTAGAGATGACTTGACCATATTTAGACTACAGGGAAAATATCAGAAATGTTCAAGCTCATGAGATAGAAATAATAATATGAACTAGGCAGCATAATTGAAGTAAAAAGGAAAAATAAAAGAAAAACCAAGTCTGACAAGGACCTTCTGTGAGCACCAGTGCACAGATGATAGAAGAAAGAAGACAGTCTAGTAAGGACACAGCTGCCACTAAAGTAATAAAATAATGAAGAAAGACAGTTTTATAGAAGTCAGGGAAGGCTGGAACTTAAAAAAGAAAAGAAAAGGTAAAAAAATATTATCACCAAATTTAATGAAATGTGGTATTCAGGTTTGAAAACTAGGAGGATATTGATGACTTCAATGGCAGCAATTTTAGTAGGTCGGTAGAGATATAAGTCAGATTGAAAAAACTTGAAAAGTAATTGTGAGGTCAGAAAATCAGGGACACTTTTGAAAAATGTAATAGATCTAAGGGGTTATCACTACTGGAACAAATGGCCTTTCATAGACTTTAGAATTTATATGCCAACAATAATCACACTGGCATCACTGCTACAATCTTTTGCTAAAGCTATAGTGACTATTTCCTTTAAATTTGAATACTTTTGTTGGTCAGGAAATTATATCAGAGAAGACTGATTTACCTTCTTGGTCCAAATATTGACCCATATATCCTAACCAATTTGAGGTTTTAATGAAACATCCATAGATGTGGTAAAATAAATATTGTACCAGCATAATCATGCCAAGTACAGAAAAAGTTTTATCAAGTTTTGGACTGAACATACTGCTTTATCAGTGTTACTAAACACTCTAGAATTGATTCTTCTTTAGAATAGAGAATGCATCATTAGCCACTGACACATCATAATTGCCATATAGTCTATTTAAATCTAGTTCTTGTTAGGGATGTCTTAGTGCTGTAATAACCCTGCCAGTCAACTTGCCACAGATTCTTTTGTGGAGGAAGTTCTCTTGAAAACTTCAAGCTATTATTGAACATTATTGTTTGGACATTGTCCTTACTAGCAGGTTTCAATTTTTAATAAGAAAAGATATTTTGTCTTAACAACTTTTTTTTTCCATTTTCTCATATGCATTTTCCCATGAGAAAGCAATCATTTCCTATAATTGTAATGTGATTTTCAATTGGATTATTAGCACAACATCCAGAATCTAGTAATAGATCTGTTACTAGCTAGTAATATAAACTTGGAAAATTCCTATAAAATCTTTGGTATTTATATTTCTTCTTGAGAGTATGAGGAGTTCCAAGGAAAGTCCAACTCTAAAGTGCTGTGGTATCTCTAAATGCTTTTGCATCTTCTTCAAAAGTCTAGACATAGAACTATACCATTGGACACTCCTGCCCAATGCCCTGCAAAAAGTGTGGTCAGTACTACTAAGCCTGTTAGCATTCACATGATATCCGTCATACCACTTTCTTGGACTGGACATACACAAGAAATAAATGGTACCTGAGCAATTTCCTTAATAGGATTCATACGTGAAACTGAACAACTGTGAGCAAAAAGTACAAAATGGAATGTGTCTGGGGAATGCTGAAGTATAACTTCAAATAAGGTGGCACAGCTGTGAGTATGCTGACAGAATGTATCAGCAAACACTCTATCTCGATACATTAGGGAAAAATAGCATTTGTTTAAAAAAAATTCTGGCTTACTAGGATTCCTAAAGGCAGAAGCAACCTAACCTCTGGCTCTGTAAACAGTGACAACATTCTCAAGCCAGAGGATAATTTCCACAAGAGCCAAGTGAGGGAAACACTGCTTATCATGACCAGTCTTCCAAAAACAGAAGGTGTTACCAAACGCATTTTCCTCAAACACTTATGCATTAAAATGGAAATAGCCATCTAGGTTCTCCTACCAGACTTCATTTATTTTCAGGTGTTAAAGCAAGATATAATGATTAGACTGTTTTGCCCATACATAAATTTCACAGAACACATACTGGCCTATTTTTAACATGGCAGATAGACGTTTATATTGCATCTCTTGGTACTATTGCTTGAGGCAATGAATTTCAGAATAGGCAACTCTCTTTATAAATTATATCTACTATCAGTTTTATTCTCCGTTTCCTTTTCTTTTTCCTTCTACTTACATGATTTTTCTTAAATAGACATATTTACACTTGAATTTCTAATTCTTTTTTAAATTTTTTTATTGACATAATAATCATGCAAAATAGTGGGTTTCATTGTGGCATATTCATAGATGTTAATAGCACCAAAGTAAAACCATATTCCCTCTGCTCTACTGATCTTTTTATTGTTAACTTATAGTTATTTTTTGCATCAGTGTCTTGTGGAGGTTCATGATGGTGAGATTCACTGTGGTATATTCATAATGTACATAAGAATATTAAGTCAGATTCATTCCACTGTCTTTGCCTATCCCATCTCTCCTTCCTTCCCTTTATAAACCTTTGTTTACTACACTGATCTTTCTTTTATTCTTTTTTTAAAAATCCTTCCCCTTATTTTGGATTAGCTTCAACATGTCAGAGAATCCAAAGATTTAAAATCAGCATATTACAGTGATGCAGCCACATCAATGTTTATAGCAGCACAATTTACAATAGACAAGTTGTGGAGCCTTGTCTATCTAGGCACCCTTCAACGGATGAATGGGTAAAGAAAATGTGACACACACACACACACACACACACACACACACACAATGAAGCACTATTCAACCATAAAGAAGACTGATTTTATGGCATTTGCCAGAGAATGGATGAAAGTGAAGACTATCATGCTAAGTGAAATAAGCCAGTCTCAAAAAGTCAAAGTTTCAATATTTCCTCTGATATGCAGCAGCTAATTGAATTCTTTGTAACTGCCCAAACTTCATCATAATTCTGGCAGTTTTCTACATCCTTTCAAGCTGAATTTTTGCTGTGTACACTTTTTCACACTATATCATAGTTAATAACTTATTACCTCATTTAGTGTTCTCAACCAAAGAACACATTGAAACCAGGCAAACATCACTCTCCCTATATCACCCAATATCCATATCTTCCTAAGGAACAATGATTCTAGGATTTCTGGGGACAATGGCATCTGTACATTTTGAGAGTTTTTGGAAGATTCTAATATGCAGCTCTGTTTCATATCCATAGCTTAGACAATTGTTAGTAACTTCTATTTTTAATGTGTGACAGATCACTATAATATAGTCTTTTACAGATTTCATTTGATCTAAATGACCCCTATATACATATATATGTATATTTACATTTGTGATTATAATCCTAAGGGTTAGTGTTTTTATTTGAAGTGGTGTATTACCTGACTGTGTCTTGTCAAGAAATATTTCTTGCCTATAATTAAATTATGTACCAAGCAATTTACTACATGCATTTACTTTTCTGCATCTCATATGAATAATTTAATCAAATTATTATTATCATCCTCAGTTTCCAAATAAGGAAACCAAAGGTCAAAGTTTTAAATTATTCATTTTGCATCAGTTAATGGATTGACAATTTAAAACCAGATTTCTTGGTTCCTACTCCAACACTTCTCCATCACCAGTGTTTCCTAAGTAAAATCCAAAGTCAAGACAGGAAGAATAGAACTTATTTTTCTGTAACTATTGTTTTGTGCCTTTTATTCTATGATGTTAATTTCCCAAATCTTTCATTTTCACAGTATTTTTTTTTTTTCTGGTGGTGGGGAAGGGATGTGTACCAGGGATTAAACTCAGGGATACTTGACCACTGAGCCATATCCCCAGCCTTTTTTTTTAATTAATTATCCAATTTGCTTTCTGTCTTTAATATATTTAAGAAACTCCTAAAACTGGCTTTGAATTTTCTTTGCATCTATGATGTCTTTTCTATTAAAGTTGAGTTTCTATATGTTTTTATACCTGATTCATGGTTATTGGATAGAGGAATTTAAAAAAAATAATATTTTTTTAATATGTGGCCTTTCAAAGTAGAAAATATGCTGGCATTTTCTCATTGAATTGCTTAGTGCCTCACTTTTGCTAAGGTTGGCGTTGAACTTGAGATCCTCCTGCATTAGCCTCCAGAGCCACTGGGATTACAGGTGTGCACCACTGCGCTGGCTTCATTTACAAAGTTTTAAAGACCATCCATATAGTTTTTGTTTTTATTCTTTCACTATGGATATTCAACTTCCTGTAAACTCTAGATATTCTGAAAACTTGATTCTAGAAGACTTGTTCATCCAGAGAAAATTGTTTAACAAATGTGTACTTTTACTATTGATATTCTTTTTCTAGAGGGAGGTAACTCTTAAGCTCACATTATTAAATGTTTAGTGTTCCCAAATCAAAATGTTTTAAAGATCTTTTAAAGGAAAAGTTGAAATCGAGGAATTACCTCAAATTCTGTTTCATGGATATTCTTTCAAATACTGAATTCAAGCAATGAGTAGCTATTCCTCATATAAATATTTATTTGCTTTGTCTCCAGTTATTTACTGTTTCTATTTAGTAACTCCCAAAATTGAAACTAAAGCTAACTAGTTCCTTAGTTCCCAAGTTCTAGGGTGCTTAGATAAAGTGCCTGTAGTCTGCCAGTTTTTGGACAGAGTAGCTCACAGAAAGTACAAGTTTCATATTTAGACAGAAATTGGCATATTACTAATGCCCTCCTAATAATGACTTCGTCAAAAACACTGATTTTGTCTTCCTACCAACTTCTTTACACCCCTTAATGCAGTTTTTGGAGAGTGGCCAATCTTATCCTAATGATTATCCAATTTGCTTTCTGCCTTTAATATATTTAAGAAACTCCTAAAACTGGCTTTGAATTTTCTTTGCATCTATGATGTCTTTTCTATTAAAATTTTGTTTTTATATGTTTTTATACCTGATTCATGGTTATTGGATACAGGCATTTAAAAAAATTTAATATATTTTTTATATGTGGCCTTTCAAAGTAGAAAATATGCTGGTATTTATGTGAAACTTTTTGTCAATAAATAATAAATTGTCTGCCTTTAGCACACTGTATTGTAATGTTACATTGTGCTATATAGCCAGGATTCTTCAATTTAAAGAAGCTTCTGTAATTTCTATCCTATCTAATTGGTCTTTCTGCTTATTTCTATATAGTTACTCCATTCTTTAATTTGTATAGTTTGTCATTTTTTTATATTATTTTCTAGGGCAACCACTACCCTCATGTTACTCTTGTTAATGAACATTGTCTTGGCAATTCTCATGTATTTTTTTTTTTCTAACTTAAACTCATTTGTTCAAGTTCCAAATGAAGAAATTATCTTGTGATTTAATTTGAGATTGTATTATTTTTTGGGTAATTTGGGGAGAAATGACATTTTTATTTCAAAGCATATAGTATGAGTCTCTCTTGTCTATATTGAAATAATTTGTGTGACATTTCACAAATTCTGAGAAACCTCAGTTATTTTACCTAACTTATCAGTATCTACCACTTTTAATTCATGCTGTTAACTTTAAAATTCAGTTATTCTAATGTAATTAATATTTCTTTCATTTGTTTAGGTTTGTATTTGGCTATATCAGTGCCCTACCACTGAACTATGTCCCGAACCAATTTCAAATTTTAAGTTTGCCACAGAGTCTAAGTTGCTTAGATTAGCCTCAAACTCGTGATCCTCTAGCCTTAGCCTATGGAGTATCTGAGTTTACAGGCATGTACCACCTTGCTTGGCTATTATTTTTGTTTAACATCGATGTATTTATTTTTCTTTGAAGGAAAAACCATAAATAGCTTGTTAACTATTACATTCGCACAATTTTTACATATTATTTGATACCTAGGAAATATTTAAGAAATGTTTTTGAACAAAAATACTGACGTTACATATAGAAGATGTTAGGATTTCAATATGAGGTGTCTCCCAAAAGCTCAAATGTTAGACAATGCAAGAATTTTCAGATGTGAAAGGATTGTGTTATGAGAGTCTTTACCTAACAATTGTATTCATCCACTGATGTCAATTAAGTGGGCTGTAAATATAGGTAGGTAAGGTGTAATTTGGTAGCTTATAGTTTGTCCTTGGGGTTTATATTTTGTCCCTTGTGAGCAGAAGTATCTCTGATTCCTTATTGCCATGTCCTGAGCTGATTCTTCCTCCATACTCTTCTGCCATGATATTCTGCCTCACCTCAGGCACTGAACAATGAAGTCAACACCAAATGAACTTTCCCTCCTGTAAATTGTTCTTTTTGTCAGATCTTTGTGTCCCAGTGGTGTAAAAGCTAACTAAAACAGAAATTGGTACCAGAAGTGGGATCATTGCTATTACTAACCTAATGATGTTATTCAGAAGTTTTTGGATTGTGAATTTTGAAAAGTTTAGAGCTGCAAACTGAACAGGCTTTAAAATGTTTTAAGTGGGAATTAACGGGTAGTTTTGTGGGAGTTCAGAATACTAGAATGATGCAGGGACTGGGAATAGTAAAGACTGGAATCATTAGGCTTCTGAAGAGCAGGAGTATTATTTTGCAAATTGGACTAGCAGCCATTCATGTTATATTCTGGCAAAAAGAAAAAAAATAAGTTTTCTATATTTTGCCTACCTGAGACTATGTGTGAGTCTTAATTTAAAAGTGATGAACTAATTCATCTGGCAGGAAAATTTCAAGTTAGCACAGCATTCAAATGGTGGCATGGATATTGCTGGTGGCTTTTAGACAGGTTTACCATGATAATCAGTAGCAGAAGGCAGAGCAGAATGATTTGAAAAACTTGCAGTTTGATCAGAAAATTGCCAGCAAATCTGGGGCTAAAGAACAGGTAATTGTTAAAGAGATTACAGCCACCAAAGAGACACTGCTAAGTACTTTACACAGAAACAATAGGAAACATGGTTTGACGGCATCTTCAGAATTGACAAAACAACACTGATTTCAGGCTCAAGGATGTAAAAGTTAAAATTCCTTTAAGAAGAGAACATGGAAGCACCTGCTTGCGCAGGGGTCTGGGGGTGGATGTGTGTTAGGGGCTAAGCAATTGTTTCACTGAGTTCTGCTGCCCAGACACTCAGAGGCTGATGCAGCCATGGTCCCCAGAGGCTTGGCTATTGCTTGAGATGATGCAGACGTTGACATCAATCATGTGGTGCTTATTCTGATAGTGTTGGGTCATGGAAGCTTCCACCAACATTTCAAAGGAAAGTCTGGGACACCAGGCAAGGTACAACAGGATCAGTGTCCCTGTGCACTGCTCCTGAGAAAGTGATACATAAAGATGTGAGAAGGAAGCCAAACCTGCCGTGGATATTCCTGAGATCAAAAGATACCAGCACTATGGGAAGGAAATGTGCAAGATTTGAGCAGAAACAAGCTAAGAGAGAGGTAATGTGGTTTCCCACCTGCAAGACTATAGGAGTGGAGCTATACAAGACATTTGGAGAACACATCATGATACCATGTGCCCCACATGCTGGACATGAAGCTACAGGATTGTTAGCCCAGCTGTATTTTGGTGTTGCTTTGGTCTCAAAACTTTACTCTATGACCCTATAGCTACCTTGCAGAATATAATTGTTTACTCTGTGCCATTATATTTTGGATATAGGTAAATTGCTTTTGATCTCAGCTCATGGTGAGCGTTTGCCTTGAGTCTTGGGAAACACTGGACATGGATTTGTGAATAATGCTGGAGTTGATAATGGGTTAAATGTATTTTGAATTGTGAAATGGGCATGAGCTTTCAGGGGCCACTGGTAAATGTTATTCTTTGAAGCTCACATGTTACATAATACAAAAATTTTCAGAGGTGAAATGATTGGATTATATGAGCCTTAACCTAAACACGGGATTGATCCACTAATATGGATTAAATAGGCTATTTCTATAGGCAGGTATGGTGTGAGTGGAGGAGATAGATCACTGGGGACATGCATTGGGTTTATATTTTGTTCACCAGGAGGTGAACAGAGCTCTCTCTGCTTCCTGCTCACCATCTCCTGAGCTGCTTTCCTTCTTCACACACTTTTGCCATGATGTTCTGCCTTACCTAGAGCCCAGAGCAATGGAATCAGTTGTTATGGACTGAGACCTCTCAAACCATGAATGCCAAACAAATTTTCCCTCCTGTAAATTGTTCTTGTCAGATCTTCTAGTCACAGCAGCAAAATGACTAACAGAAAATTTTAATTGGAGAATCAATGTGTTTTAAATGGGGTACGTAATTCATTCATATTTATTGTGGTGATAGTTAACACTTGTTTTTATTTTAATCATCTTTTTTTACACTATATTTCTTTGCTTTCTTCTTTTGTTTCTTTCATTTTATGTTAATAATAAGATTTTCTTTGTTTACAAAGAAATTTGAAAATATTATGTATATACTAGCTTGTAACCCATACATTTTCAAAACTCTACATTTTTCAGCACCAAAATAGATAATCTTGTGTCTACTCTTAGCTGCTTAGTCTTGTGTAGAGTAACATATTTGACAAAATGTTTCTCCTTTTATCAAATTCTACACCATCTTTTGTTAAAAAGATGTTATGACATACAATGAGATTATTTCCATTATCCTAAAATAATAGAAATATATTTTAAGCATTAATTTTTATACTTCTATTAAATTTTCTGAACAAAAATCATTTACAATTTATTGTTAGGAAAAATACTTCTATTTTTGAGATCTAGTTAAAATTCTAACTATGATAAATTCCTTTATAATAGTAAATTTTCTCCTGATATTTACCTTGCTTCTTGTTTTACTTTGTACTTTTAATTTTGTTATACAACATATATATATATATATATATATATATATATATATATATATATATATATATATATATACACACACATATACACACACACACATATATTTTTTTTTAAATCCCAGGTTGCATTTTTAAAATGTGTCTGCTTCTTGTCTCTCCAACTAGATCAATCTGTTCCTTTGGGAATTGCAGTAAGTTTTGTAGAACATGACTTGGTGGACAGTTCATCTGGTTAGACTTTATGGCATCACTAAATAGATAAGATTGTTAAATCAGTCAGGATGCAACAGGCTACCTGGGAAATTCCCCTGAGTAGATTACCAGTGGTAGCCTGGTGGAGTGATAGCAAGTGTCAGTGTGACACAGTTGGGAGTCCCAGTGTTACAATCGATTGTCCACCAAAGTAAGTGTTACAATTTGAGGAATTTAAATGACTACTACAAATAAAAATTATTTTAAGTGTCATAATTTAGTAACACACCTAGAAATGGGGGTAAGCATCCAGAAATACTCAGTACTTGATCATTTCATTAACTGGTCAAGGAGTCTTTAAATTACTCTTTAGTAGAGAAGAGATTATTTTCATAACCTGGAGTTAGGAATCTGAAATTTAGACTGCTTCCACCATGGGGAATGAAGAAATGAGAGATGAGATCCAAGCAGGTTTATAGAGAAGTGTGGCTATAATAGGGTCTCAGGTAATACAATTGCATATTGGATGGATTTATATTTTCCTAGCTAGTTCTTCATATGTTCAAATAAGATATTTTCATTGCCTTCACATTAAAGTGCAAATTCTGTAATATGTATTTAAAAATGCTACACTATCTGACAACTTTGATTTTTCAAAATTCAACATAATCGGCTCTCACTTTATTATATAGCAATATGTGCTTGACATCCTGTTCCCTCTGCTAGAATGATCCTCCCTTGCTTTTATTCATAGTAAAGTATTCAAATGCCATCTGAAGAGTTTCCTCCTTGGTGAAACCTTTTTTGCTCCAGAGTGACTGAAATGTATGTTTTCAAAGCTTCCACTGTGCATTATGCATTTCTTCATTTATAGCACTTAGCAGGACACTTTTTAATAGTCTCTTCAGACCCATTTCCTCATTAAACATATAGCCCTTGAAAGCAGGGGCCATGACTTTCCACTGGAGTGACTAATCCCAGCACCAAGCATTGTGCCTTTCAAATAACAAGCGTGCCACAAATAAATGAGAACAGAAAGGAGAAAGGCAAGAAAGGAAATTAAGACCTCCTTTTTCGCTGCCTACTTATATCATTGCTTCCTTACTACTATATCAGCTCTACATTCAAAAGCAAATTAATCCAGAGCAATAAAAATTTTAGCTGGTGACTGTATGTGTGTACATAATTTTTCTAGACCAAGAACATTAATAACATTTGTTGATGTAAGTACATTACATAGAACATGAACTGAGTTTGTTTGAAAGGATCTAATTATAGTCCGTCATCTAAGTGGCCACTCTGAATAAACAAAGTCTTATATATTTAGTCTGTATTGGAATACACTTTTTACCAGATAAACACAAAGTGTGTATGACATAGTTGGCTATGGTTAGAAAGCATGTCCCTTATCCCTTATTCATCTTGTCTAGCTAGCCCTTTGACTCCAGGCTAGAGAACAGATAAGGAAAAGAATATAAAAGCTCAAAATATCCAATGACCCACACCCAGATATTAGGAACACATAAGTATATGTGTTCTTTATTTCCACATAATATCATTTTTAAATGTTAATTGGAATTTAAGGAGTCTCAAGAATTCAAAGATTCTAGTTCTATCCACATCAATGATTAGACCCCCTTTCGGAAAATAAAACATATTCTATTTTTATTTTCTAAAACTTAGAGCTGGTTAATCATGCTTCTTATATGTTAAGCAAAAGACTTACATCTGGTAAACACAAATTTTCAGATTTGTATTTTTAAGTATAGTAATCAAGACTATGAAAGCAGACACACCATAGAAGAGTAGGCAAATCTGAACTTCAAAGTAGAGAAAATTGGGGTTGTGGTTGTGGTTCAGTGATAGAGCGCTTGCCTAGCACGTGTGAGGCCCTGGGTTCGATCCTCAGCATCACACAAATATAAATACATAAAATTAAAGGTATTGTAATCATCTACAACTACAAAAAAATATTTAAAAAACTGTAGGGAACATTTTGGTAAAAACAACTAAGTGGTTAAAAGCAAGTTTTCTTTCATTTCTTAGGTAAGAATATAGAGGAAAGTAAAAATATGTGACTGCTTATCTTTGAAGATTTTTACTGCTATCACTTTATTTTTATTTTAAACAAAATTCAACGCAGTAACAATTTTTTAAAGCTCGCTTTGCTGTAATAGCAAAAAATATAAAAAGTATCCTATAGGGGGCACTCGAGTACTGTGAACTGCAGCATCTGTGTTTTCTGGAGTCAGATTTTGTTTAGATGGATAGAGGAAGACCCTGGGGCACATTTCCATATTACCTTTTATAGAGAGAACAAAAGTAAGTAAAATAAATGAAAATACACTCTGTCACACTTCTATCCCCCCGTGAAAGACAATAGAATATTAAAAGGTATGGATAAATGGCATTTTGTGCCTTATAATTCTAAAAGCATAAAAGTATGACACATAGACAGCTGAGTTGGTCTGAGTTTTCAAAATTCTAAACAAGATTTCTTCTACATTATAGCTCAATGATGGAGATAATTATTCTTTTCTGGAGATTGTTAATTGTACAAAACAGTAAAACTTAGCATCATGTGCTTTTCCAGGTTTCAAAGTATAGTAATATAACAAAGTTTTAAAATTACTTTGAATAATATTCCTAAGAAGGAGGTAGTATATCACTTGCACAGAGAAGTTGTAACAAGTGATGGTTCTTATTAGAAGGGGAGGATATAGGTAGGAGAGGGCAAATCCACTCCAGTAGACTATGTTCTAGTGTCCCAGATGTTATTCAGCTGAACTAATTTTTTTAAAGCTATGAGTTTAATTTAATCAAGATCTAAATGAAAAACCTGTGACAGCACCCACATTTTTTTTTAATGGTGGTGGAGTGGAAAGTCTTATTTAGGCTTTGAAACTGCAGCTAAAAGTAAGTTGCTTATTTATTTTAATATGGTTCATATCATGGTCACTGAAGAAATAGACCTTTAGGTACCCTCAGGATAGTGACATAAACCCTATTAAGCACATAAACTACTAATCTCCCATTGAATTTCCACCAAAGCCCTTCACAGTGCCCCTCATTCAGAGCATGTTTTGTTACTTTCATAGAAGAGAACTCAATTTGTGCTTTTGATTTGAAAACAAGCACATGTGAGTACTAAGCACATTACTTCATTAATTTGCTCGTTTGTTTCATGTTTGTAAAGAATAAAGTCATTTTCTGTACCATTTGTCAAGTCACTAACTTGAGACACCTGTATGCAGGTATGCTGATTGAATTATATTACCTGTATATACAACACGAAGCAAGTTATTAATCTTGCTCCCCATAAGATGTAGATACATAAATGTTTTCTCTCATAAAACTGGCTAACATAACATTAATCCCTAACAATAATTTGAGAAGGGTCTCAGGTTCTTGATGTACTATATAAGCATCAAACTTTAAGTAAGAGAATGCAAACAATCGGTAACTGAGTTTCTTGTATTGAATGATGTTATTATGGTCAGAGATAGGATTTTCTGAAATAATCTTGATTAAAAATATTCTTCCTTTTGCTCAATAATTATATTTATTGGACCATGTTTTGTATTTTTGTTTTGGAAACTGTACCGATCAAAAATATAAAGTGTGTTGGAGTTGTGGCTCAGTGGTAGACCACTTGCCTGGCAAGTGTGAGGTACTGGGTTCAATTCTCAGCACCACATATAAATAAATAAATAAAATGAAGGTTCATTGACTATATATTTATTTACATATACATGTATATAAATATAAAAATATGAATATATGTGTGTGAATTTTAAAAATATATAAAGTGTGGAGGTATAGAGAGCCAAGTGAGCTTCCTTCAGAGGCAGACATTTGCTACTCTAACATCCATGACGATATAACTTGCTTTCACATGCAACCTACGAGTCATAACATGATTGGTTCTAGAAAATTCCCAACCAAATTCAGGCGTGGTGATTCATCACCCTTTAGTATATTCTATTGTAGATGACAACAGCGTATGTTATTTTTTCTAAGTATTTCCCCAATAGTTTGATATGTCATTGTGTAAATTTCCAAACTGATTAATCTCATTAATTTTGCATAAAAATGTGAAAACTGCTATCCACAATCCTATAATAAATTTTATGTAGTCTCTGCAGTTAGGTCAATTTTTGGTTATATAAATAAACACACATACACACACACACACTCACATATACACACAAGCATGTAAATATATACACATGTTTTTCAATTAATTGTAATACAGTTTTTAGAGCCAAGTAAAAAACATAGAAATTATTTCTCACCAATTTTGTTCACTTTGTTTTGACTAGGAGAAAGAGAATATTTTAATATAATAAATTAGGATTGATAGCTACCTAAAAGTATAAAATAGATACTTCTTTTTTAAATGGATTAATTTTATCACAAACTAAAATATAAATTTTGAGTGACAAAATACATTCTTGGTCTTCCCATGTCCAAACATTGCGAATTCATGCTTTTCTACACTTTCTATTGTGTATGTGTGAACAGCTTTATCATAAAAACTTATTTTTGTGGTTGTTTTCATTTAGTGGGGTTTGCAAAACGATGTGAATGATACTCTTGGTAAAGTCTATTTACAATGCAGAATGTAGCAGTGGAAAGTCATAAAAGCATTTAATGGTCTTTCAACTATAATTTAACTTTGCCAGGATTCATGCATAAAATCACACATTTTCACAAATCTTGATAAATATATCTAGGTCCAAATGTCACTATTTTTCTTCCTACAAAGAGAGGCTTGACATAAAATTAGGGCATTCTGTTCTGGGCTAAAAAGCTCTTTTTGCATTTAAGTTTTTATGGTGATTAAAAAGTATAATTTTCATAGTAGAAAAACACTTTTAGAGGGCAAGAGACATTTTCGATCTGAGAGAAATGAATTTTCTTTTTGCTCAAAAATAAATAATGTTTTCGAAAAGTTGGTTCTGTAAGTTTTTCTTCAAAGCCAACTTTTAAATATGTAAAAACGTGACTCTGAGTAAATGCCACTTACCACACACTTATTTAGTACTTACTCCATGACAGGCACTGTGCCAAAGGGAACTGTTGACAGTCCCCTACAGCAGCTCCCAGTATTGAGTGTGGTACATTTCTAAGAAACATTTGGGTTTCTTCCTCCCTCTCTCTCTCTGTCTCTCTCTCTTTAATTGTGATTTTATATTTTGCTACTCTTTACTATTTTATATACTATTTTATATTTTAGTTTACTATGTGAAGGCTATTTCTGAGAGAGAAAGAAATAATAATATGAAACCAAATGTAACAAAGAAAAACAACTGTCCCCTCTAAAGTAAAATGAAACAAAACAAAAAGCAACTATAATTGACATAAATACCTTAGCTCCCAAGTCTTTTTTACACTTTAATAGCAGCTCATTTTATTAAAGTATTTATAGTTGAAGTACAATTAAGGTGATTCTTGTATTCTGTTTCTCAGCTCTCTGTCAATTGACTGTGTCTAACCTTTTTGTTATTGTATTATCCTGTTTACTTCAGATATAAGGTATGTTCCCTGACAGAAAGGACCCTGGAACAGCAGACATAGGAAAGATTAACAAGTTCAAGGGAAGAATTGAAAAGTCATTAATCAATAGTAAGGCCAATTGTCTCTCGATATCTACTAGGAGAAAGTTTATAATGAAAAGAATGAGAAATTTGTTTTTTGTTTGGAAATTATGAGATGCCAAAGGCTATCCACAAAGTAAGCGAGAAAAATATGGATTTATATTATATTATTAAATAAAGTGGGTTAGATGCTTAAGTCTCAAATAAGTCTCCAAATAAAAGCTATAATAAAAATAAATAAATGAATAAAAGGTGAAAAAGGCTTTCCCAAGTTCTTTTGTCTTCTGGTTTTATGTGAATCCACAACATAAAATCCTCAAAATCTGATAAATCCATTAAGAGTTATCACTGACAACATTTCTGTGTTCTGAATTCTGAATATGTCTGAATTTGCTATCACGTTTTATATCAAAATATGTATGGTGTGCCAAATGATGAAAAATGCATGTTCTAAAACTCAATATACTTAAATATATTTTGTTATTTCTTGATTGTGATCTAATTCTAATGGAAATCTTAAATTTCTCTACGACTATAAAGATATTTTCCAAGAAAGATGGAGTACTGACTTTAGGGGTATTCTTGGGTAGTGGTCTTCTTACATTGTGCCTGTGATTTTTAAAAATTTTATTTATTTATTTTAGTTGTAGATGAACATAATATCTTTGTTTTTATTTGTTTATTTTTATGTGGTGCTGAGGATCAAACCCATGGCTTCACGCGTGCAAGGCAGGCACTCTACCACTCAGCTACAACCCCAGCCCCTGTACCTGTGATGTTTTTGTTTTTAAACATATTTATTTATTTAGTTAGTTAGTTAGTTATTGGCAGACACAACATCTTTGTTGGTATGTGGTGTTGAGGATCGAACCCGGGCCGCACACATGCTAGACGAGCGTGCTACCACTTGAGCCACATCCCCAGCCCTGTACCTGTGATTTTTGACAGCATAGTTTCTACTAAATCCTGGAAAGTCAATGCTTTGGCACATATATAATATTTGATCTAGATTGTACCCCCTTTTTTTTCAGGCAAGTGCCATGTCTCATCTCATTATTATATGTACAGTGCTGAATGCAGTGCCTGACATATAACACATAAATTTTTAGTAAATGAATATTGAATTCATATCTTTTAAGCTATCACTCTGTAGGGAGAAAACATCGAAAAAGAAAACCAATAAGTCCAACTACATGGTAACAGTGTCAGGTAACTTTATTCAAGTACTAGTTCTGACATTTATGAAATGTGTGGTCCCAGACTAGTCCCCTTGCCTGTCTTTCAAGATTCTCATATGTTAAATACCGTAAATTGGAATAGATGATTTCAATGTTCCTTCCCATTCCAACAATCTAAAAGTTTCTAAATACAGTAAAGAAGTGGTGAGGTGAGGACTAAAAGCCAAAGATCAGAATCAGCAGGTAGGTAAGTATCATCAGGGTCTACTAAAAATGCACCCAACCAGGAGCCACTGACAGACAACCTTCAGTACCATTTCCTGAGGCTGCTCTAGCAACTGGTGAGGGTGACCAGGGAGCTCACCTTGACCACAGGTCTGTTAGGTTCTAAATGCACCCAAAATACCAAGTGTTATAATCAGCAAATAACTTTAAACCTAAGGGTGACTTTCACATGAACAGAGTGACAGGATTTGGTGACATGTTTACCTTTCTGTATTACATATACATGGATAGCAATGTTACTGATTGTGCCTTCTGATCACATATTAAGAGGCAAAATTAGCCAGGTGTGGGAGAGCACACCTGTAATCCCAGAAGTTTGAGAGACCAAGCAAGGAGGATCTCAAGTTTGAGATCAACCATCACACTTCAGTGAGCAAGTAAGCAGCTTAGTGAGATCCTGTCTCAAACTGAAAAAGCTGTGTCTTTCTATAGTTCTTTGTAACATGAGTAATAAGACATCCACAGTCTCAGTTGGTGACAGCCTTCCATGTCAGTGCTTCTTAACTCTTTGAAGGCAATGGCTTTTGAGTAGTCATTTGGTCTTATAAATTCTTTGAATCTAAGATTGAAAAAAAAAAAAATAGGGGCTGAATTTAGCTCAGTGGTAAAGTCCCCCTGGGTTTAATTCCTTATATGAAAACAAACAAACAAAATGAAAACAACAACAACAACAAAAGCAAAAGATAATTTGTATCTTGATGCAATATTATTATGAAAGTTAATTTATTAAAAATAAAATGAGCGATTTTCATATATATAGTTGCCTGCTGATGTTGTATAAATCAGTAAGGACTCCTTTGTTTCCTAATGACAAAAGTTTATCCAATAAGAGTCAAAGAAAATCTAAAACAACCACCAGTCTTAAAATTTTAACTGATATTTGAAAGTTATAATTATCAGTTATGCTTCCTACATAATACATAATACATTTATCTTACAATATTTACAAATAATGATAGTACAGAGCACTGGGACTACTTAAAGAGAGGATGATTTAACTTGGTTATAAGTAGTTTTACTTCCCAGACTTAATTAGATAATTGCATTGCTATGCATTTTTCTTAAGTTGTATATACCCCTGAAATACTTTGTAAGTGGTGGCAGTTAATGTTGCAACAAAATGTTCTAACCAAATCAAATCCCAAAACCCAGTTGAAAGAGTAGGCTACTAACAGTGTACATTTTCAAAAGACAGCAGTTATAAATACGCAAAATATATACATGACACAGTTTGTGAAGAGGAATATAAAGTCTTTTTCTTAAAGGCATTGTCTACAGTAACTCTGTTTCCATTTTAAAGCATTGATAATGTGATAATGTTTCTTGAAATATTTTCTATTTCTCTCTCTTTTTCCCTTCCTTCTTCTCATCCCCTCTCTGCTGCTGCCTGGCAACTTTTCTATCTGAAAAGGCGGGGTATGAAACTCAGCAACCCTTGGAAGGATAGCTAAAGAAATCCCTAGCAACCTAACTTCTAGGCCAACTCTCCTTCACACACCTCTTAAAGGAGGCAAACTGTCAGCCCCAGTTTGTTTATACAAAAGCCCTCTTTGTACTGTACCACTTTCAGGTGTGTAGCACATGAATTGTTATCAACTATGTTAAGAAACACAACTTCACACACACAAAACAAGTTAGCAGAAGTGAAATCTGATGTTTGATCACATGTATGCAAAGCATAACTCTAATTGGAAAGTATAAGATTATCACCGACTGATAATTAATATTCCTATGTTGTTTTACAGCAGAAAGGAAGAATGATTGGTTCTGCTTTGTATAATTTATCTCATTGAAATATTTCATAATATTCTATAGCTTGATGAATTAATTTATTTAACTTGTCAGTGTTAATAACTCTGATTAGAAAGAAGAAATTATAATGAGCCATAAGAACAAACAAATTTGAACAGTAACTCTAGGTATTCTTTATTCACTAACAGCATACTTTATTAATATCCTTTTTCATCAAGACATTAGGGAGAAATACAAGTATTTTGTAGAAAATTATGGTTTCCCAGCAATTCTTCATCCATTAAAACTAAATGGTCATTCAACATATAAGCATAAGTGATCTAATTTTAAAGCTCAAATTTGGTAGACTTTTTAATCAGCTTCACTCACTCATATTTATAAATATAAATATTGATAAATATAAATAAATATAAATATTGATAAACTGGTCATTTTCAATGGCCATTGGGAAGAAGATCCACGTTATACAAATGATTTGGTTTGGGATAGAAATTTTAACCTATTTCATTTCAGTTTTGGAGTATATATATCTTATGTTAAATATTTCAACTATTCATTATATTTTATGGATAAATTGTTATATATACTAATTGGGATGTGGATAAATGTCCTTATTATATTATTATCTAATATTCTTTGTGACAGGTATTTAGATGTATGTTATGTCCATGTCAAAATTGCTGTAGAAAATTTTTATATCATTTTGATTTTTATTAATCACAGCCACTTGCTTTCTTAAAATCAATCTTCAAATTTTATTTTATTTATAATACTTCATTGAAACTCATAGTGGACATTAAATATAACAAGTCACCTTTCATTGGCATTCTGGCTTATATATTTTCTACACCATTTTATAGCACTATTTTGAGTCATTTTTCATACTTGATTGTCTATTTGATGACAACTTTTAAAAATTTCTTATTTGGCTTTACTACTTTGTCACAATGTTTGAATAATGTATCCTTGATTTTCTTCCATTCAATGAAAAATATCAACCAAATGATTTAAAAGAGATCATATGGTTTTTTATTTTGTTTAATTCATTAAATAGGTTTAATATCAGTGACCCCTGTATGTATTAAGTATGGTACATGAAGAATACAATATCTCTTAGGAGTTTGGTTCTCTGATTATATTCAATGATTTTTTCCATTTCTAAGCCAATGGTGCAATCCCGGACTGCTCCATCTATTGCTAAAGTTGATGAGTCTACTGATGCTTGCTCATTGCACTGTAGCATTTTTACCTGCTGAGTGACTTTAATGGAACATATGGAAACTGGCTGTTTTTCCTTTTCTTGCAATGTGTAGGTAGAAGGGTACTGGTAGTAATAGCATAGAAAAGGAAGAATCTGGATGTTTTTAGCATCGTTTGTGAGAGCACCTTATCTCTTGCCAATACACAAGTGGATAGATATTTCATAATAGCTGACCACGTAGTGGATTAAATGGGACCCTGTAGAAAAGACAACTGCTTACTTTTTTTCCCAATGAATAAGTACTTCATAGAACATAATGGGACATGGACTCTTAAGAAAGATATATTTATAACTTTCACATTATCTCTTTCTCTTTCTCTCATTTTTTCACACCTTCACTCATTTTTTTTTTTTGAGAGAGAGAGAGAGAAAGAGAGAGAACTTTTTAATATTTATTTTTTAGTTTTCGGTGGACACAACATCTTTTTATTTTTATGTGGTGCTGAGGATCAAACCCAGTGCCCCGCGTATGCCAGGCGAGCGTGTTACTGCTTGAGCCACATCCCTAGCCCCCTTCACTCATTTTTAAGTTGTAAAATTTTGAAATGAATTCAAAGAGGAAGAATCTCTCTATGTAATACATTTTATTATAAAAAAAATCTATGGAAAATTGTATGAGTAACAGCTAAAAGGAAAAAGCACACTCTTTAAAATATAGATGGAATTATATTTTAGACACTAAATCATTTGGTTTACAAGGAAATATAAACTACATTCTAAAATATGGAAATATTGACATAGATAATGCCTTTACAATCATGGTAACTATGAAAAGATGAAATTCAGAGATTCTTGGCAATGTTCTGTGGCATCACCTCTATGTTCTTTGATCTAGTCTAATTTTAATGAGTTCAATGGAGCATCTAAAAGGTGTGTCTGTATAATTTTATTTACATAAACAACTAGTTCATAGTGCTGACATTCATCTATAAGTCTCAATCAGTAAACTGCATGAAGTATTAAAATAGCCTTCTTTTCAATTATCCTTTTGCTTAGTTTTGTTTCTTTGTTACAATTTTCCCTTCTACTCATCTCACATTTTGAAATATTGAATATAAAACATTTTTTTTTCAATTTGTTGCTGGACAAATTACTGGTGCTTTATGAAGAAAATAAACCTTCAACTATTCAGACTTCTGAGTTTGAACTACACAGCTATTTTTGAATGGCAAAGTAAAATTTTAGACACTTGGATGATCATATTGAAAACTTAAGTGGTCACACAACTTTTATTTTTAATTCCACTGATTCATTCTGATGCCTTTGATGGTTTGGAAAAGTTCCAAAATTGCCACTGTACTGTTTAGAAAAAGGAAACAAAACAAAGTAACATCAAACCCACCTCAAAACCTGTTTAAAATGGCTGGAGGCACCCTCTTAAAAAGAGAAACCCACTACAAAACACACTGCCAATTGTTCCTGCTCAGGGAACTCAATAGTCATTTCCATTCACCTTCCCATCTTAGGAAATGGTAGTGACTTTTGGGGGTGTTTTGGTTTTGTTTCTGCTGAGTCACTAAATTTTGCATGCCTGTCCCCAAGTGCTGTTCAGCATAAAAGTTAAAAGTGCAATTCAGAAAGCACTGCGATACTGTTAAGTGGAGGAAACCATTTCACTAAGAAGCTCAGTTACTTCGCTTGTCTTTCCTTCCTAGGAATCTTCCAAGGACCGAAGGGATCAAATCCGATTTGCCCAGAGAAGCAGCCCAGTGCTGATAATTCTCAGCTGGCTGGTAAATGCAGAGCGTTCTAGGCGCCTGGCTGGCTCAGCCCATTGCAGAAGTCTCCCCCTTCTCTAAAGACCCAATTCCCTACAGAACCAGCTTGGAGTTACTTTCCCTTCAAGGAGACTGAAATAATTGTGATTTGTGGCGTTCTCAGTTTGTGGTGGTATTTTCCTGTTGTGTTAAATGCCTCTTACTAAGTAATAGATGTGATTTATGTGGACCACGAAGGGGTGTGTGGTGGATTCGGTGATTAATCAGTGAATTCCCATCCTCTGGCATCTCTCACTGCCCCTCTTGCGTGATGTAAGATCAGACGTACCCTGCATTGAAAAGTCAAGACACACGAGCGGCTCGCTCGCGCTCACACACACTCAGTCTCCCGCACGCGCGCATCCTTACACCTTCCACATCCTGCTCCAGGCAGGAGAAGGCGGACTAGCTGGACTCACTGAGCTGAAGAATTCCCAGTGACATTTGTAAATGACGCTGCTCAATTCCGGGCTCCGAGCCGTCGCTGTCGCCGCCACTGCCGCCGCCGCCGGGCCAAGGGTGCCGCCGAGCAGTCTCCAGCGCAGCCTTCCTTTCCGGGGGACCACAATGTCCGAGTTTCTCCTCGCCTTACTCACTCTCTCGGGATTATTGCCTATCGCCAAGGTGCTGACCGTGGGAGCCCACCAAGGTAAGGAGAACACCCACCTCCCTTTTCTCCCTCGGCTTTGCTCCTGGGCGATGCTTGTGGATAAGTGAGTGTGGAAACTTAAGTCCTTGCAGCCCCGTTCCCGCTCCCCGGGACCATTTGGCCACTGTGCTCTGGCCTCTCGGGGTAAGAGGTGCGGTGGGGGAATTTCTGAACCAGGTGCCAGAGTTCTGGACACCCCCACAGTTTTCCCCCCCTCCTTTGGCCATTTACGGGTCTTGATTTTGTACCCTCCGGGAGAGTTTGGACTTGATTGTGCGCTTCTGCCCGCGCATCCCAAGCGCTGCAGATGTTGGGATCAGAAATCGCATTTCCATGAGACTCCCCTCCGCTTTGGCTCTCAACTCGTGAGCTTTTGCGGGCTCCAGATTCTTCCGGTTAAGCGGGTCAGCCCTCAATTTAGCTTCTGGGTTAACTTCATTACCTGGTGGATACAGGGTCTATGGAGAGGTGAAAGAGCCTACACGACCCCATTTGGTTTCTGTAGCCCCTTCCTGGGGCAGAATCCAGAGAGATTCGCGTCATCAGCCTAGAAGCATTTTAGGGCGCAAGCACCTGCTTGAACTTGACTTTTTTTTTTTCCCTCGGATTCAGAAGGTCTTGACCCAGCCCCATGGTACCTTAAGAGAGTTGCCCACTACTGGGGTACCTTGATCCAACCTGGTGCTTTACTCTTGTTTTTTTTTCTTCCAGTAGCTGATAAATGGTAGAAGTTTAGAAGGGAAGTGGTATGGGAAGCCCTAGGAGAGAGGAGGTGGATATTATAATAAACCTGTATTCTGTAAACTTTTAATCTGGAAAACCAGTAATTCCTGCACAAATTTAATAACCTTTGACAATGGATGCACGTATGAAAAAAAGGGAAAAAGAGTAGATGAATATCTGGGACACAGGAACCAGGGTTGGAATGGTTAACTGCTTAAAGTAAAATCAGAAGTATCATAGATCTAGTTTTGCAAATCATAAAATGAGTTTATATGACTAATATAGTTCAACTTTTAAGTTTAATTAGGAATAAAGGAAAGCAAGTAAGAAAATATCAGATGTCAGTGCCAAGCCAACAGGCAAAACGTTGCATTGGGAGATTTAGTGTCTCTGTTTATATGAAGCGAATTATGAACTGACTGAAAATTATTGCTTCATTATAGGAAAGAGCAGGGGAATGAATTGTAGTGTTTGTATCCAACCTGCTGTTGGCAACCAGACCATACTCTTTATAATATACCCACACATGCCATTTCCTTTACCAGCAGTGGGACTAATATGAGTTCCTTTAGGAAATCTGACACTTGCTAGAGATAGTCTTTTAAACATATCATTGTCACCTAATCACATAGCTTCTGAACTTGCTTAACTTGCCTTGAAGTTGGTGTGAAATAGTTGAAAACTGTACTGATAAAATGGAAGCCCATAGCTCTAACTTGAAATGATGATGTGTTTGATCTGGAACAATCGGCTCTCAACCTTTCTTAGGATTGTTTGAAGTTGGACCGCAGCAGATGAACAGAATGAAGCTTTTCAGCCCAGTGTGCTAGCAAAATATAATGGCACTGGCAGACTAGAGCTGTTGGGTTCTTTCTGAAGGAGTTCCCTATCTCCAGAAATTTGACCTCATCTGGAGCTAAGTCCTCTGGGCTTTTGTGTATATTTATGTGGGATAGTGCTGTTGCTACAATGATCATAATGAATGTTTGAAGGGAATTATTTATATAATAAAAAAGTTGAGCATAAAGATAACCAACTTTCTTGTGAGAGGAAATTACATAACTAAAGGATTGTATTTAGTGCCATTTAGTTCCATGAAGGAAAGGAACATCTAAGATATAAGCCAATCACATAGAAAATAATTGAGTTGTCATTGTTTATTTCAGTGTTCATTTTCTTCCTTAACAATACCATCCTAAGAAGTACTTTGTCATGCAGCACAAGTAAAGAGTGGTAGGCCAACAACCTATTGCTCTTTATATAAATATATGAAGATGTATGTATACACATCTTTCCAAATAGCTAATTGCCATAGCTAGTTACCAAAATGAAAATGAGGGGGCCCCATTGGGAAGAAAAAAAAGTGGGGGGAGGAATAAGAGAAAGAAATATTGTTGAAAGTTGAAAAAAGAAGGTGCTGCTGCATTATGACAGACCTCCCCCACTAAAATGTTTAACAGAAGATATAGGAATATAAACTCAAGGAAGAGGTTAATGAGATGTAACTTTCAGCACATGCTTATGTCAGTTGTCCTTGAGGAATAGAATAGTTACATGAAAACACCTGTGTGCTCCATAGTGTGGGAACTAGTTTTATGCCCCAAAATTGTGAAATCACTTTTAGGTTCTCTAAGTACTTAGTGACTAATGGTAAGCTTTCTAAACTGTACACATTAGATAGAAAATGTTTGTACTACTGTCTACCTCTGTTGTTTGTGAATGTATAAGCTAAAAACATTGTACTAAATAGAAAAGTACTTGCAACCAACTCACCTTTAGAGTTCAATCCATGTATATCTACTTGCCTTTTAATTATGTATTGTATGTTTTTTAGTTTATATTGATTTTTGATTCAGAGTCACACTAACACAGATGTCAGTTCTTATTAGATTCCATCTCATGTGAAAAGAGAAAGATCTTTGTTACTGTTAACAGTCAAAATTGGAGAGTAAATCAGATTCACTTAGAATCAACTAATTTGTCACCTAACAATGTCATATCAAATCAAAGTATTGCTTGATAAGGATTAAGACTTAAAAGGAAGTATGTTTTAAATTGTCAAATTTTCTGAAAAGAAAAGGGATTGAGAGACCTGATGCTAGTTCTCTTTTAAATTCTTGAATATCATAACATGTGGAAACATATTTCCAAATAATTAAAGTTCATGTTGCTATTATCATTTTAATGTGCCTGTGTACAAATCACCTAAATATGGCAGTCATGTATGTGTCAAAATTTTAATCTTTTTCCCCTCCAAAAAAGGTGAACTGAAGTCTATGTTCTTTGTAGCCAACAGAATATCATTAAAGTTTTGCTTTGAGGAGGTTTGTATTCTTTGAGGTTACGTTCTTGTTCTTCCCTACCCACGTTGAACCCAAATTGCAACTGGGTGATAAGGAAATTATAGAAAAATAAAGAAAAAAATTGTCTTAAAATAATAAGAAACAATGCAGACTGCAGAATAAGGAAGGAAAAAAGAGTGGAAAGAAACCCAACAGATAAATTTAGGAAGGAGCTGAATCCAGATCAGTGTTTCTTGAAGATGACATTAAAATATCTTGAGACAAAATAATAATTTCTTAATATATATTTTTTCTCTTAATTTCATAATGTACTATGAAAATATTTGCAGTAAAAAATAGTTTAAAAAATTCTATCAATGAGACTTGATATATTTAAACCATAACATTGGAGAGATACATGAGAACATTGTAGAAAACTTAAATGTTAACTAATCTAGAATTATTAAGAGGGGGAGTTTTTAAAAAAATTAATTGAATATGAATGAAATCCTCTTAGGGTGTTTGATGAATGATATTCTTAATGTATTCTTAGTAATGAAATTACATTTTCTAAATGCTACTTATCATTCAGTTTAGGAATAGGCAGAGATTTGTAGGTTGCAAGTATATTGGATCCAAGACTTTACTTGCTAGTTACCTTGTCAATTTTTTTATGAGCCTAGGGAATACTATAAAGATAAACTGCATTTATGGTTTCCTGTCATGAACACATCTTGGTCTTCTCTAAGGATTATAATGTTCAGGGATCTCTGTATCTTTTTCCAGTCCATACTTGAATATGATCTACTTTACTCATGTTTCTGCTGTAAATTTTCACACCTTCCATAAAATAGATCCCTTCCCCTGTCTTCAACACCTTCCTGATTATAGGGATTCTTTGCAGTAAAAAGTACCAATCAGACATAGTGATAGATTTTCTCTATCTTCTATGGCTGTGTGTCAAAACAATTCTTGTTCAAAGGAAACACTTGTCTTCATTCTAGATAGATGCATTCAAAGAAAGTTAGAATTTAAACTAAAAGTTAAACATGCCTGTGCCAACATGAAGTCATTCTCCCTCAAAATGGCTGCCTTGGCACAAACACCTTTAAAAATACCACTCTATCTTGAAAATTGGAGAGGGATTTTATTACTTAAACTTTTATTTTTTAAAAAACCTGGATAAAATGTTTATTATTATGATTACTGCCTCTTTGAAAAACATAAAGTGAAATGAAAACATGTTTAAGGTATTTTTTCAATTCCCAACATAAACATTCCAATGGGTTTCCATTTGACAAATATTTTGTTGTTGAAGAATCTGATGGTGGAGGAAATAAATGTCAAAATGCATTTGCTATAGAATTTCCATGTTTATGATATAGCCAATGCATATAATTTTAAAGAATATTTTGGAATGCTAATGATACATAAAGTAAAAAGTTGAGTATTCTCCTAATAAATTAATTAGAATATATGCATGGCCAAATTTCTATCAGAAAATAGTTATCTATACTCTAGGTAGTTTAAAAACTTTTTAAAATTTCCTAAAGAAATCCAGCTTTCCATATTTAATCTAAAACAAATGACCAAAAAATGAATTTAACTTGATATATTGAAAAAGTTTTTTTTTTTTTTTTAATTTTTTATTTTTGGTTTCGGAGGGTTGAGCCAAAATTAATCTGACCAACCAAACAGAAAAGCATCAAGTCATACTTTTTATCCTTTTCTGAGGAGTGGCTGTATATTTTTAAAGGAATTGGCATTCCCAAGTTTAATCTACGTTAGAAACCATTGACTTGAAGCATAGGAATAAAATTTCAACCTAATAATCAGAAATATAACAGTCTATAGGCCTTGGGAATGTTCACCAGTTCTTTTGGAATGAGATATTTAAAACTAATTGATTTCTTGGGGGAAAAATCTATTATTTAATCCTAAATAATACAAAAAGTGAAAATATTTCTAAAAATTAGTTTCAGTTATTAAAACTTAGTTCTTGATCTAATTCCCATATGTATTAATGAGCATATTTACCTCAATCACTTTTGAAAAGTATGCTTATAGTAATTCTGAATCAGTGTTCTGGCTATTTTGGGCTCTCCCATTTAAATAACATATTAATTTCACTAGGTACACCTGAACCCTCTCTGTAAGAGAAAGAGGAATGCAGCAATTAAGCTTAGACATTGAAAATTTATATGCTTTTTTCTCCCTATTTTTCTTCAATAAGCTGCCTTAACAATTTTAGATCTATGTCTTCTCATAAATGATTTTATGGACTTGGTTTTCCCCTGGCATATCTAGAAGGCCAGGTTAGAAAATATGTAATATTTATTACTGTTCTGAATTCAGTGATGTCAAAATATAGTCCCTTTCTTTCTCTCTTCACTCTATTGATTTAGGCTCTCTCTATACAAACCAAATTATTTTGACTGAGTCCCCAGACAAAACTAATTGATGAAATTGACTATTAGATAATAGCCGTAAGGTCTAGTTGTTGAATAATGAAACATTGTCAACATCTAGGTTTTCTTCTCCCATATTCCAAAATAGTTTTAAATATACAATATGTTGAATAGGTGTCTTTACCTATAGAAACAAAGAAAACTAATTTCAATTAATAGATCCTTAGCATAGGCTCATTTACTTAACTTTTTTTTTCTAAGATAAAAGAATATAGTCATGTGTACATTGAAGTTTACATTTATAAATGAATAATATTATAACTGAATTCTTCGTGGGAGACAAAGTACCTTTTATAGGTATACTGAGAAAGTGCATTTTCATATATGATTTCTTCTAGCTTTAAGTAAGAGAAAAAGAAAGAAAAAAAAAAAAACTTTTGGAAGGAGATAGAGAATATTGCCTTGCTAGATGCCCGTGTTACATTTTATCTCACAGTGCATTCTTATTAACAGTCAGACATCTCTTCCTGAGTGGCTTGCACCTCATTGTCCTGACTGGCTTAGCCTTCAGACCAAAGGCAGGTATTGTTGAAACCCGACCTCATTTTAGTGGAAAGAATATGTTTCTTCTTTAGGTAAGATCAAGGTACCACAGATCGTCTCTTGTTTTATTCTTACAAGCAATAGGACATTCCTTCCTAACTTTTCTACATTGCATTGACATCCTTCAAAACTTCCAAGACAGCTTAACTTTAGAAATACGAATACATAATTCCTTAAGAATTTTTCTACCGCTGAGTTTTTCTTTAATGACAATTTGTCATCTTAGCCTTTTCTTCTTAAAAATGAGAAAAGAGAACTAAAAATGAAGAGGGGGCGAGCAGAGAAGAAGAGAAATGAAACATAGTTGTGGTTGCTTTGAGGGCTCCTAGGGTATTATAAGGTATTTGTGAAAAAGAAAAACTGTAGGTATAATGCTGATAACAGAAATGTGTTTAGAAAGATCTATTTTCTTTAGAAATTAAGATGTATAAGGAAAGGAAGCATAAAGATGCTAAGAAGGAGAACTTTTGACATTTATTGAATTTATTTGCTTCTAGTCACATAGATCAAGTATCTGAAGCAATTAGGAACCTCAAACTTTTGCTGAAACATAAACTCTAGGAATTCAAAAGCTGAGATTTTAGATAATCTAAGACATTGCGTGCATTTTTCCAAAGCTTCTATTTAATAGTATATTTTATTAGTACAAAAATGCTAAAATAGCAAGTATGCTTTATTAAAATATCCTACTTTATTCAACTCTATTAATTTTTAAGGCATTTTCTCATGACTAAGCTCTGAAAGTACAGTAATAACGATATCACCTCATGGGTGAGATTCTTGCCTTATTGGATGAAAGTATTACAAAAGGAGATTTTGTTTAAAATACTAACCGAGTCAGATTTGTAGTTAGAATTACTAACTTAGAATCCAGCCTCTCTCTGAGCCCTTGTGCTCTCATAATTGTAACACAAATGGTAATAATACACTAGCATCATGTTGATGGTTTCTAATACAATGGTATACTGATCTCCATTGGGAAAAGTATCTTGACTTCTTCTGACATTTACCAACATCAAAAATTAGGTACAATTTAGAACTTACACATTTTTCCTGGGCTCATCGTCACATTACGCTCTATTTCTCTATTCTATAGGATGTTTTCTTCCTGTTTTTATTTTCTAAAGATCTTGTCAGATGTTTTGAAATTAATCCTGACAGTGAAAACTAACATCTTTCCCCATCTACGACCTCACTTGCTGCTCTCATTGCTTAGAGAATGTGAAGTAATGAAGGACACTGACTGGATTTTATATTATCTTTGTTTTAATCGGGTATCACCTGAGTTTTATAGAATACAGCTCCAATCTACTCTGAAAAAAGAAATGCAGCACCAACCCTACACTTTCCACCTTCCATTAGCACAGTTACTAATGTTGTGAAAACACATTGCATCATATATTACATTCCATAAATACCCATTTTATCAATGATAGCATTAACTTAATGTAAGTTACTAATGGCAAGAAAAGCCTTACATTTTTTCAAGATGCCTGAACTTTTTTTTTCTTTTCAGTTTTCCCTGCTGAAATCATTTGATCCCCCAAATAGCCTTGTGATTGGTGGTCATTCATGTATTTACTCAGTCAACAAATTTGAAGAAATAGGTAGAAAGCATTGTTCTAGGTGATGGGAAAGAAGCAAGTGGGCAAGTTCAATAATGCAACCAGAATAATGGGACTTTTAGCATGGGAGGAGACAGATAATAAAGATGTAAGTTAAAAAGAAGGAAAAATAGTGTATGTGATTCATGAAAATGCTTTGGGGCGCTATGGTTACAATCACAGAATCTTTTGGAGAAGGGTGACATAGCTACTTACACTAAGTGATGAGAGGAGATGATCTACGAGTGGTGCTGAGGAGGGTGCTTCCTATGCAAACCCTTGAGAGGAAGACATGAATTTGGCATTTTCTTAGAGAAAGAAAAAAGACCTATATGTCTGAAGTGAATTGTATGTGTTTGGTAGAGAGGGAGATGAAAAAACCATATTTATGATGAAGTCAGTTTAAGTGAGCTAGGACCATGCAAATCAAGGCAAGGTGTGGGTTTGGCTCTGATTACAATGAGCAGCAATTAGATATCTAATCAGAGACGGCATGACACAATACACTTTTTTTAAGAGATCACGCTCATAAACTAAATGAAAGGAGGAGAAAAGATCCAGTTAAGGGGTCATCATAACTGTCCTGGAGAAGATGGTGGTGACTTAAAGAGAAAGATAGCAGTGGAGATAAGATAAGGTAGAGCAGAGATTCACATCTTTATTTTAGGGATATGTTCTATAAAAATGAATATAGCGCCATCCAATATACTGGGATTAAGCATGAAATAAAGCCTCAAAACATAATTCTTGGAGGTAAGGGTTAATATTCTAAACAGATTAATATCTACTTTAGGTGTAGTAACCTAAATGGTTACTTATTTTTTAAATAAAATGATTGCATCCTATTTTTGCAAGCCCCTTTTATTCACTGTATAAAATATGTTTTATAACATAAGGCATATGGCCTTCATATTTGGACCCGGTAATATTGCTTTGCCTTTTATTACTTTTCCCTGTCAGAATTCCACCTTCCCTCTTATTCCATATTCATCATTAACACATCTCTAAATTGGAATTAATAGAGTCTGACTCACAGTATTCTTTGGTGTTTGGCTAAAATAATATATTTAAAGACATTCTAAGCATTGAAAAATGTACATCAATTATTTTGCTGTTATTTCTACCAATATAAACCAGCACAATAGCAAAAAAGAACAGGCAATCGCCTATAGAGACTCATTTGTGTTTTCTTCTTGAGGTAATAGTGTCTTTAAGAAAGAGCTCCTTTTCAATTGTCCCCCAATTCTTGACATGATTGAGAAGAATTTGTACTGACAGTCAAGTTCCTGGTTATGAATATTCAATTAGGTTAGTAAAGGGAAGAGATTGTAAAAGAGCTACTATTCACTGTACTCATCACTCTCCCTGGAAATTCCAAGAAAATTATAGGAAAAAAAAAAAAGGGTGCTGACACCAAATGTTATACAATCTACCAGACCAGGAGAACCTACTGGTTAAGAATGTATGACTGACTGGGTGTTGCCTCTTGGTCTATCAGAGGCCTTGGGGTTATTCCCCTGTATCTATCCATGGATAGTAGGTGCCAGTCTCAGTGCAGATTTTAGACCTGGAGACAGAAACAGCTAAATTAAAACCAGCACAAGTATTACAGACCCAAGCGTAGCAATAATACAACTTTGGATTTTTCAAGTAACCATTGCTTATGGCTACCGAACACTTCTGATTTATTTAACTCTTGGAGCCAAAAAGGGAAAGAGAACATGAGAGGACAAAAACAAGAAAGGAGAAAGGTGTATAAAAGTAACAGAAAAGGAAAAATATCAAAATATCAAAACCTAGAGGGTCTCTGAGAAAGAAGGTAGTATAACATTTGAAGGAAGAATTCTTAGTGTTAAGCTGATTGAGTTCTGCTGGGTCCTAAGGTTTAGAAAATAGCTTTCAGATTTCATACCTACAATTTTTTTTTGCTTTTTTTCTCATTTAATCTCTCTTTTGTTTTTCACCTTAAGCAAAGGTATAGGTTAGTTTTAAAATATGATAGTAAAATCTGCATTCCAATGTGTCACCATAATGCCACCTTGGTCCCCAAAATATTTCACTCAATTTCTTGTTAGGTTATGTAGACCATCTAAATAGAGAACCAAAAGGGCACCTTGGAGTGAGTCTTCAACTCTTTTAAACTCTTTTTTCTTTAGATGGAGGGATCAGTAACATGATGAAAGAAATACTTTACCTTATCTGGGGAAATTACCTTGGAAATGCTGCATAATCTTTACAAGTTGTGTACAAAAAAATAAATTCTGTTCTTAGTTTTCAAACATGGTATGGCTTTAAATTTAAGAGGTGACCTAGACAAGGCTAAAATAAAAAGTGATCCAAAACTTAGGCATATAAAATTTTAGAAATACTTACAAAATATTGAAGTAAGAGATCTCAACTGATTTATTTATTTTGCAGAAAGCTTACTTGTGAATATAGTAGACATATGCTAGATGCATGTATAAAAATATAACTTGTGTGTGACTTTAAGTTTAGTCCTTTTTTTTTTTTTTGGTAGGTACCCTAGATTGAATCTAGGAGCTCCAAACTACTGAGCCACATCCCCAGCCCCCTATTTTTTTATTTTTTGTTTTGATGTAGAGTCTCATTAAGTTGCTTAGGACCTCATTGAGTTGCTGAGACTGGCCTTGAACTTTTGATCATCCTGACTCAGATTCCTGAGTTGCTGGGAGTTCAGGCTTATGCCGCTGTGCCCAGTTCTGTCCATTTTTTTATTCATGTTGTCAAAACCCTCTTTGATAATTTGGCTCCATATTTTCAGTACTAAAATCAACATTATGCCTTCAAATAAGTTAAACATGAAAAACACCAAAATTTTGTTAAATTTTAGTGTGTCTGAACCAAATGAAATTTGAAGCTGGGAGATTTTTCATTAATATTTAATTTGGGGCTCAGTGTAAATTTGTTTGCTGTGTACTTTAGCAGAGGGGTGCCAGAAAGTATGGCAAGAAACTAATCTGAGTAATTGAAAGCAGCAGGAAGGGGAAGGGTTACTTGTATATTTGTGAGTACAAGGTATGATTTATGCTCCCAGACTAGAACTCTGCTCATATCACATGGAGGTCTGCTGAAGGGCTTTATTTCTTTCATGAGCAATGTACTATCAGAAAAGGTTCAAAATCAGCATAAGGAGGTTATTTATATTTTAGGTAAAGTAAAAAATAATTACTGCTACATGCTTAGAATAAAAGGCTTTTGGGCCGGAAATATTGTGACCCCTTAGAACAGAACTTAAACCTGCTATAAAGAGCCAAGGAGAATAATCAAAGCTCATTCCAATGACAGTTAAACTGGCAAGATACCTGAAAAATCTAACAATAGCAAGAAAATCACTTAAGTAAAAATAAACTTTCCAAGGCTGAAGCTACTCCAGTTAACCAAGATTTAGAGATGAATGCCAAGGAGGATTAGCAAAACTCTCTTCTGTGTGAAATACAGCAGTAATGGCTCCATTGCCACATCACAAACTTGTGTTTGAGAGTCACTGAGTGAGTGTTGAGTTCAGTCTGCAGTAAGAATAACATTTCCTTAAAAAGGAAGAAATATAATAAAGGAACTCAAAGTAGCAATTCTGCCCTTTTTCCTGCCTTCTGTGGCAAGAGAAAATGATTGGCAGCATTACTTCTATTGTTTCACCAAGGAAAATAATGTTGACTTATAGCTTCTGAGATCCCAAAATCCAGAGGAAAATTGACTGCTTAAATGTCTTTGCTCATTATATAACGTAACCTCATTCTTACTCATTTATTGACCTTTATGAATTAAGGGGCAAGACATAGGACATGTTTAACAAATGCAAAAATGTACAGCACCCAGGCTGGTCAGAAGATGCAGTGCTGTTGGTGTCATGCAAATTAGAAGCAACTGGACTGTCCATAGGAGCAGATGATATACAATATAAACATATTTTTGGCCTTATGCAAAAGTGGCAGCCAGGGTAGCCAGGCCTTTGGGTAACACAAGAAAGGCTGGGAATCTGGATTTGTATGTAAAATTTCTTAAGTTTTAAACATTTCTGATCAAGATAAACCACTGACACAACGCACAAACAAATAACAACAGGATGCTATAAAGAAATAGTGACAGATTTAACACTGAGTCAGATAGGCTGTGACCCTCTCTGGGGTCCCTGAGTGCAGACAACAACAGAGTCTGCAACAGAGGACATTTTATTTGATGCATTGCAGACTGGAGAGACAAGCATACTGCCTAGAAATCTTCATTGCATTATTGTTGTAGAGCCTGGGTTTGGGAAGAAGAAAACCACAGATGAGTTTCAGCAGTGCCCTGAATCCCTGATTCACAACTTCCTCTCCCCTGTTAGACATAAAGCAGTGGAGAGGAAGATGTGAATGAGGGGGAGAGAAAATAGTAATAGAAAACCTTGTTAATGACCCAGCAGAGGGTTCATTAGATCCAACCCAGTTGTGACTTAGGAACATAGCCCAGGACATCATCTAAGAAACAAAAATGTCAATAAAGGGGGGAACTGCTAAGAAGAGATTTTAGTCAGCTTTCGCCCTCTGAAACTGAAGCATGAAAATATTCTTGATGATACATAGTCACATGGTTGAGATAAAACATTGCCATGCTACACACAGATAATTATTGAAATATGGAAGGAAAAAAAGGAAAAGACAGGAAGGTATAGAAGAAAAATACTGTGTGGTGAACTGAAGAGGGCAGAGATATAATCCTCATGGGTAACAGATTCTTGTGCTGAGACAGGAATGGATCATATCCAGGCTTGTGTTTCATCTTCCCTTTCCTTGGGAATGCTGTGACTTAATAAGGGCCAACTGTGTGCTCTATTACCACACATGGTCTTTAGATTTCAGAACTATGTTTCACATTAGCTCAGTATATTCATACTAATTATTTGAACCAGAGATTTTTTTTTTTTTTTTTTTAGTTTTTGTGTTGAGGTAATTTTAGACTCAGAGAAAATTTGTGAGATTAATATTGAGAGCTCCCATACTTTCTTCACCCAATTCCCCGAATTCTACATATTGCATACCTATAATACAAGGTAAACATACATATATAATATTCATACAATAAATGTTACTAAAGTACACACTTTGTTCAGCTTTTAACAGTCTGATCTTTATTTTGTTGTTGCAAAATCTTTTCCATTTTTATTCCACAAATAGAAACTAAGCTGACCTTAATGACCTACCTCAATATCCAGTTCAGATTCAACACTGCATTTTGTTGTGATATCTATTTCCATTCCTCCAATCTGTGACAATTTCTCTGTCTGATCATTTACTTTCTTTTTAAAAATGTTTTTTTATTTGTTCTTTTTAGTTATACATGACAGTAGAATGTATTTTGACATATCATACATATATATATATATATATATATATATATATATATATATATATATGACTTCCCATTTTTGTGGTTGTACCATGTGTATTTACACTGGTCATATATTCATTCATATATGAACATAGAAAAATTACATCCAATTCATTCTACTGTCTTTCTTATTCCCAACTCCTATTCCTTCCCTTCATTCCCCTCTGTCTAATCCAGTGAACTTGTATTCTTTCCCACACCCTTTATTGTGAGTTAGCATCTCATATCAAAGAGATCATTTAGACTGTGGATTTTGGGGGATTGGCTTATTTTACTTAGCATTATGCTGTAATTTCATTCTTCTTTAGGGCTAAGCAATATTTGATCATTTACATTCATGTCTTGGGCTTATATAAGAACTACAGGTCATTCTCTTTAGAATGTCTCACAGTTTAATTTTGCCTGATAATTTTCTCATGATGGAGATTATACATTTTGATAAGAGCATTCCACACAGATATATGCCCTCTATCATATAAGGAGAAACAAGTTAATCTTAGTCATTTTTGGTGATGTTAACCTTGATCACTTGGGTAAGGTGGTTTCTTACTCATTCTTTCTACATTTGTTAATTGGAATAATTCTGTCAGAGCTGCCAATTCTACTTTATATACATCTGTATCTATACCAGTGTATATCTGTTATCAATATATACTCATTGATATTTATTTCATTATTTTTACTATAATCCAATACCATCATTGTTTATTTTCTTGCTTATGTTTTTTCCTTGCTGTCTACTGCAAACAACTTCAGGTCAACAACTCCAACCTTTTAACA
This sequence comes from Marmota flaviventris, assembly GCF_047511675.1. Taxonomy (NCBI): domain Eukaryota; kingdom Metazoa; phylum Chordata; class Mammalia; order Rodentia; family Sciuridae; genus Marmota; species Marmota flaviventris. Next base: position 87,423,208 of record NC_092508.1, read on the forward strand.
TATGTTTTTCTTAACTTTCTAATGCTACCAGATATTCCCAATTCATCATGAATTGTCCCTGTCCCTACCCTGGAATCAACCACTTCTTCAAGGATTTCATAGGATATCAAAACATCAGAAACTTTTAATTGGATGCATTCTCCAAAGAGTAATAAGGTTATCTTAAGAGTAATAACCAATTACAAGAACAATTCTTCTGCTAATATGTTTTGATGTTCCAAGAGGTATCATTTTGTTTAGTGCTTTCATTTCAACAGTATACTTATGGCAATGACTGATTTCTGATGAGTAAAATGCTGAATTAGTGTTATTATACAAGGTGGTACTTATTGAGACATTCAAACTTCACTGCCTGCAAAGTTTCTAAAGAAACACTTTTAAAAATCTTTTAGTATTTATTGAAGTTTTCTCAAGAAATATATCCTAGAACATTGGCTTAAAAAAAAAAAAAGATATCTCTGTGCCACCTATCTATAATCCCATTAACTATTAAGGTTGAGGCCAGAGGATCCCAGGCTCAAGGCCAACCTCAGAAACTTAGACCCTAACTTAATAATTAAAATAAATAAATAAATAAATAAAAAGAACTGCGGGTATAAGTCAGTGGTATAATGTCCCTTGATTCAATCCTCAGTACAAGAAACAAGAAAGAAAGAGGGAAAAAGGGAAGGAGAGAGGGAGGGAGGGAGGGAAATAAAGAAAGACAGACATCTCTGTCTTCAAGGAGCTGATGATCTAATTCAGACAAGAAATATTATGCAAATATAATTAGGTCATATATAGGAAAATTGGGGGTTTTAGGCAGACCTGTTGGGTGAAGATAGGGGTATGCACTGATTCTATATATTGCCTTACAGATGGGAGATGAAAAGAAAAGTATATACCAGGGAGAATAAATGTATTTGATCATTTAGGCCAATATTGACCAATTATTTCATGACTCTGCATACTATTATATAGATGGAGATTCTATAGCTGGGTCTGGTTTCGTTTGTAAAGTGTACTATGACAAATTGTTGATGCTTCCAATGAGCATAGCAGAACTATAATGAGTTTTAATATCTGACCATTTCTGGTTTAGATAGCCCCCAAAAGAGTTTTTGGTAATTGCTATTACAAAGAGTGGTACCTGTCTATGTTCCAGAGTAATTGCAAACTTCCAGCTAATGAAACAACACATTTTTGTACAGAAATGAGCATCTAGATTGTATCTGAATGGCCTAAAATTTCCATTTTTTAATATGCATACCTTTTATTTCCTTATTTTCTTAGTTTCCTCCTCCCCACGTGAACACAATATCACTGTGCTTTTCTGAGTTTGTTTTGAACTTTCTGGTGGTTGGTGAGGTCCTGTCTGGGCGAGTTCTTAACTTTGAAACTGCATGCATGTTTCCTGAAGCTGTGAGAGCCAAACACAACCTCATTCTCTCTAAAGAACTTGATTCATCTTAGGTATTTGGGTATATCCACTTCTAATGAGGTATTGTCTATAATATTTAGAGATGCAATAGCTCATCTGACCATCAGTTTAGCTTCTGATAAGAGCTCTACTATGGTAGTGAAAAACAGAGCTGTTTGAAAAGTAATGTAACACCCATATTGAATTTTTAACAACTTAATACATTTTAGGAAAAGATCCATCTGAAAGGCATTATGGCTTGCTGAGAAAAGCTGTACACTGGGAACCAGGAGAAGTGGGCTCGATTCCCAGCTCTGCTTCTGACTCACTCTTTGTCCTTGGGCAAGTCACTTAGCCTCTCTCTGTGTCTATTTCCTGCCTGGTAAAATAAGGAGAATAATGCATAAAGACTCCTACCTCAACAAGATGTGTTGAGGCTGCTTTCTATCTGTAACCACTGAGAGAATCCCCCTTCTCTGTTTGTTAATGTCAAACTTACTTTTATTAGAATGTAATTGATTAAAAATCGGCAATAATCATACAGAATTACAATTAACTTCAAGAATTCCTTAGATTTTCAATTTACACTAAAATTTTATTGCAGTACATATTGCTTCATCATAATGCTCTCATTGGCTGGAAGGAGCATTCCTGGATCATGTGGATACAAAACTATCTGTTGTCTCAGTCCCCTTCAGTGCCAGCTATGGAGTCTTGTACTGAACCCATTCCAACAGTAGACGATGGAGTCCTGGGGAGGAGAGGCTTATGCTTGAGGAAATTGAGGGAACATTACCAAGCAATATTTTTCAAAAATGTTTTTGTTCAGTTTAGACAATAGGGGTATCAATGTAGGCTGGAAAATCACAGGTGATATTATTAAATAGATAGTCTTATTCTATGACGTCTTCCCTAATTTCTCCAGCAATGTTTTTAGCCTTCATTTCTCTCCCTTTTTTTTTAATTCTTGCTGGCTCATTTTATATATCTCAGATTTTCCCTAAGTGTCTTTTATAATTTTATTAGTCTTTTCTTTTTAACCAGTAAGTAATCACAGATCATTTCCTTATATATAAAAGGGTTGGCTAAAAGCTACCATATGTGATTTTTTTAAGGTCTCCAGAAAATACCTATATGTGTCCTGTTCATGGTAGATATTCAATAATGGCAGCCTATTATTATTAGTAGTAATATATCTGTTGTTTTAGGAGTAGTATTCTGTCTCATAGTCATGCATGATGAAGAGATTTAAGACTGGCATTCATTCTACAGAGAACCAATGCTGTTCATCCCAGATTCTCTACTGAAATATATGAATGGCTCCAATTTACTTGTTTGGTTGCTTAATATACCACCACGTTTGGTTTGATTTAAGTGAAAGATATTGAATTGAAATCATTTCCATAATAAATTGGGTCATAAATAATTCCGTAAACAATGTTAAAACATTATTCATCAACAAAATACTTTCTAGTGATTTTCAGACTTCTTTGTCTCAGGATTATCTTTTTGCTTTGCTATCATGATACAAGGAGCGAAGTACATGGATACATGAGATACAAGGAGAGAAGTACAAGTACACAGAAGACCCGGAAACTTACCCTTGAGCTGTTCCTAATAATTTGTGAAGCCACATTAGGGTTGAGGTTAAGAGATTACCTTTTGAAGTCAATCACCATATATTCAAATCTAGACTTTATCATTATTTTCAGTATAGCATTGGTCATGATACACAGTCACTTAGAATCTCTGTGAATGTACACATTTTCAGAAAAGCTCAAAAGGTTAACCTGCATGGTGACATGTAAACATTTGACTCAAAATACCTGCTTAATGAATGTTTTTTGTTATGATAATTTTATTATATCACTGGTACTGCAGTGGGAAGTTATGAATGCTCATATTCCTATGGAATGTATTAGTAGGAATCTTGGCTGTTATAAGGTCTGTGCACTGCACAAAAGAACCAAGTACTATTGCTGCCCTAGCTGAGATTTTTCTGAGCAGAAAGAATTTCAGGTGCAAAGTCAGTGAAGAGCCAGAGTACCAATCCAATAAGCCGTTCAGTAGTTCATTATAATGCCCAAAGAAATCTTGGGTAGTAAGATGTATAGGAGATGCTCTTTACCATCCAGTGAAGCCAACATTGCTTTTTAAAAACTGTTTTAAAAACTGGGAGTGTAGTCCAGTGGTAGAGTAATTACATACACAGCATGTAGAGCCACACACACACACACACACACACACACACACACACAATGTCTGTGAAGAAACTCTCAAAAAATCTATAAATAAAATTAATTAATTAATTTACAATAAGTGAAAAGATACTTGTTAGAGAATATATTTTAATATTGATTTTCATATTCTTTCCTGAGATTAGTTACTCAAAATGTAATTTACTTTTCATCAAATGATTTAAAATGGCATTCTGACTACATTAGAACAGAGTTGTTCCCACTGTTTACTAACTTACTAGTGGTGCTTTGAGTCACGACTTTACCTTCATGCTGAGTGTGCTGTGGGGATGCCTCACTATCCTTGATTCTCAAAGTCACCAGAACAAATAATTGCCAGTCTAGAATAGTTTTCTGATCTTGATATGAAAGATGGTGCTTTTTCTTTTTGCTCTTATATATTAAAAATAAAGATTCAACATTTTTATTATATATTTTCACCATATATGGCTTTTACATTTTTCCTTTAAAATAAGCAGGGAGGGAAGGGAGGATATCTGATGTGTCTTTTCTTTTTTGGCCAGGAATATGGCTGTCCTTCTTGGAAAAAAAAAAAAAATATATATATATATATATATATATATATATATATATATATATATTTTTTTTTTTTTTTTTTTTTTTTTTTTTTTAGGAAGAATGTTATGCTTGCATCATATCAAGTAGTTGTTCACTGTGTCTAAATGATAAATTTACATAAAAGGTAGTTTGCTTTCTCATCAGAATCCATATGTTAAAGATTTTCTGTCAAAAAATCAGAATGAAGACTAAAATCAAGACTTGGTGTTGTCTCTTAATATTACCCATATTATTCTATGCAGTGTCTGAAAACATCTGGTCATATGTACATTTGTAAATCCAGGGCTTCCTTTGACTAAAGGGTCACAATATATTCGAAATTTAATACGTTGAAAGCTGTTCATATCTGGTTAGCTGATAGGTATTCTCAAAATTATTTCACAAATTTAAATAAGATGACCTCTTAACATAAATGTTACTTAAAGTAACAACACAGAACTGCTACTGGGAATGCCCAAACTGTGCTATTTTAATATTGCTTCTGTATATTCTTGGGAAATTCAAATCTTATTTCACTATTGCAGAAATCAGAAAGAAAATGAAACATTTCTAGGGTGTTCAAGTGAGTAAACATCGTAACCACCAACCATCAGCAGGCTGTGGGGACGCAGCAGGGATCCAGGTTGATCCCATGCAATGAATGTGGGGTCACGGATCTCATTAAGCAATAACAGTCTGTGATAAGGTGTTGCTCCCCTCCCAAAGTCCACTCTAAATGTACTCTTATCTCATCCACTGAGGTTCATGCTGTTCTCAGGTCATCTTGCTCTTTTCCCCCTCTCTCTGTCTCTGTGTGTACACTGATTTTATATGGTACGGAAGAATTGTGCCTCATGCAAATTAAAATACTGATCTCTCAAAAATTGAAAAGAAAAATAGGGATTTAGTTTCAGTAAGATGGTTCTTTAAAGTGCATAGTTTCTGAGACCAATGAGACACCGACCATTTGACCTACTGAGATGTTTTTACCTGAAATATTTGGGGGACAAGATACAAAAGATATGACTCCAGTTAACTTGGTGAATAATTTCTGCAGAACAAAATTTAGCCAAAGGCTGAAACCAAAAATAAAAAGTAGCTAGATCTTGAGTGTATGGAGTAAAGTGTGTATCCCTGTTGTTTTTCAAGTTTTTTCCTTAAAAACAAACAAAACGAAAAAAACTAATTTACTAATTTTATGTCTACCTATATAAGATATTCAGAAGTGATAGGAAAAAAAAAAAAAAAAAACTGTTGTAAAAGTGTACTAGCAATCAGGGCCTACTAATAATGGATAAAGAAAAAATGCCCCTGGGCCTGGGATTGTGGCTCAGTGGTAGAGTGCTTGCCTAGCATGTGTGAGGCTCTGGGTTCGATTCTCATCACCACATATATATGAATAAATTAAATAAAGGTCCACGGTCAACTAAAAAAATATATTGAAAGAAAAAAAATCCCAATCACTTGATAGTGAATGAGAACGTGTGGAGTGTCCAAGTGTCCTCATTTGGCTTTGTCAGTCTTCATTCTTTGAATCCTTTCCTCATTCAGATTCTCCTAAAACCTATGTTTCCAATGAAAGCAAATATAGGAAATTAGAACAATGGTATCATGAAATAATCATTAAGATAAAAAAAAGACTCTGAAAATCCAAACTATCTTTTCATTCATTGTTGGATTTTTCTTCTTCCATAAGAGAGGAGTCATAGTGGCATTGGCAGCCCATGCTCTAGTGGATTTCTCACTTTTCTTTTAATTATTGCACATCTATTGATAAATCACATGCAGATTACACTCTTAGTAGAGAAGTTTAAAGGAGTGACCATGAACATTTTTTTGTCAACTGATCTTAAATTTGAGATTGTTCTTTTCATGGTATTGAAAATTAAAAATAGCTGAATTTAAAAAAAAAAAAGAAAAACTAGGCTAATGATAAAAGCCTTGAAAATCATAGAAAAGTTTCATTTCAGAGGACATTTCTTCCCTATTGTTTATGGAGAGTTCCCAGTAAATTAGTTATTACTTTTGAGCCATCTCATCCCTCTTATATATTTTTTTAAGAAATTTGATATTTGATATCTTAGAAAATCCATTTATTAGGAAATCATTAAGATATATTTGTAATATTAAACAGTTACAACATAAGACCTTGGTCTGAAAATAATATTATGAAATGACTTATTTAGAAACATATCTAACATAAATTTATATTAAAACATAATTCATTGAATAATTGTGCATATGTTTAAACCAATATTCTTGAGCAGCATATTCTTATTTTAGCTGAGAGAATTTTATAAAAAATAAAATCTGTTTAAAAGGTCAATTTTTATACTGTTAAATGTATCAAAAGTTTCTTATTTCTTTTCATCTTCCAACAGAAATAACAAACTGAATTTTATTCAGAAAACTAAATTTTAATTTACATTTTAGAACATTTGTCTATTTTAATTGAGGCAAAAAATATAATAGTATAAATATAAACTTGTGTGCTAGCTTTGTCTTTATGCTTCTGTATTTGTTTCATTAATTAACCTATCAGTTAAATGAGAGCAGGTATAATAACATTAAAAAATGATGTATTTTTAAGAAGTAACATACAATAATAGCTGCATAGTATTAAATGGATATTAGTGTAACATAATTTTTGACATTTTAATTTTTGTGTTGCTGAAGATGGAACCCAGGGCCTTAGGCATTGTAGGAAAGCACTCTACTGAGCTACATCCCCAGCCCTTTAAAACTTTTTATTGAGAATTTTTAATGTCATCATTATGACCACTAATTACTATATTCTAGAATTTGACTTAGCATAATGCAATATGATCCACCATATGTGGATGAGGTGTAGGGAGAGGAGAGACTGCTTATAGTGAGCAATATCATATTCCAAGTGGCAAAAAAGAAAAAAAAAATAAGTACATGATGTGTTTTATACCTTAATGACATAAAAGCTTTAATGGAATGTGGTTGCCCTGAAGCCAGAGTTAGATTAATATCTGGGCCTCAGATTCTGCTACATTCTGCAGAAAGTCACTTAATTTCTCAAAACTGAGTTTTTGTATCTGTAAAATGTAACTGATGACAATTATCACATAGGGTTGTTTTAAAACTGAATAAGATAATGAGAGTGCTTCACAAATTCTACAGCACTTTACAGAATTATCACTTCATCATTTCACAATGGTAATAATCAGTCAGTTCACTTTTATAATTTTTATAATTATATAATTTTGAGATCTTTGATTTTTTGTTTAGCTATTAATTTCTTAATTTCTATGTTCAGCAGAAAGCTCAGCTTAATCACAATTTATTATTTCAAAAATATTTATCACATATATGCAAAATAAAATTAAAATTAAAAAAGCAATGTGAGTGATGCAATAATGAAAATCAAAGTTCGTTTGTTAGGATGGAATAAAAAAAAATACCAGCACTGCACAGTACAACCTGTGTGGGTGACAACAGGGTTCCAGAGGTAGAGAATGGAGACACAAGTCACCCTGTACCTCATTTCTCATGGTGTCCTGTGCCCAAAGGAAATGGTGATGAAGCACTGGGGAGATCCAGTTCAGGTCATTGGTAAGTCTAAACGTTTTTTAAGAAAGAGGGTAAGTGATATTTTTTCCACTTTAGCTGTAGGTGACCAGATCAGTATGTAATCTCAAAGGACATGTAACCTAATATACCACTGTTTAAAATACATTTAATGAAAAAAGTCATGTTAATAAATGAAATATAAAAATGAATATGGAGTATAAATCATGGCTAGACAATAGAATATTTTTAAATTTAAGATCCTGAAGAAATTTTTAAAATATATAGAATTGGGGCCTATATCAAAAAATATACATATTTAGTATTAATAAACTATCTCCTAGAATCTGAAAGTCTTTACCAATGCTATCATTTTGACTATATTTTGAACCACATATTTACAGTTAATGATTTGTCTTTTACACTTGATAACTACCAAATATTCCATCATGTGTAGAAAATTATTTAGAAATGTATTGTTTTATTCTTTACTCATTAAAACCTACATTTTCAAACTATACAGCCCTATAAGAGTTAACAAAGAAAAATATAATCTCAGCTATAACTAGTTCTCTTTAATGGAATTTGTCAAAGAAAATGACATATCTTTATTATTGTTGAATCCAGAGTAGATTATCCATTCAATTTTATTAACTGAAGAAAAATCAGAAGTCAAATCCATAGAGCCCCTAACAGATCTTCTATCCCAAACCCTTTAATGGTTTCCAGTTAACTTTAGGGAAAAACAAACAAACAAACAAACAAAAAAAAACATAAACTTTCTTGACAAGGTACTTGGGATCATGATGATGGTTCACCTCCAGTCAGGTTGGGTCAAGCCCTTTTCTGCCATTGAAAATCAGCCTACAAAGCCTTTCTTATAGCATTTCCCCCAAATTATTATAGTTGTTGCCCAGTGTTAATATCTTTTCTTTTATATTGTGTGTTCCTTGAGGATACGGAATCTATATTTAATTCTATCTCTTATGTGCACGGTCTGAAACATGCTTTGACTTTGAAGAACCCTAATGGAACCAATGATCTTGGTTGTTCTTAAAAAAAAAAAAAAAATGCCTGATAAAGAGCTTCTTGTGGGGGTAGGCTCTAACTCTGATGCTCTCCAGATGTTTAAGTAATGAAGACATAAATTGGTCATTGCTTGCTTTTTAAAAGACTGGTTGAGAATGAAGCTGAAAAAATGAGAAAATGTGTGACCATTATTTCCTGGGATGAGACACAAGTAGAAAAACCCTGGTGAGCTGACAAGACAGATTTTCAATACATTGCAGCCTATTACAATTTCTAATGCAAATATAGAACTAACCAGTTAAATACAAAGAAAATGCCTCAAAAGATCTTTATGACTCTGTATTATATCAAGCTCGTCTCTGCCCCATACAGGTACCCACAAGACTTAGTCCAATATTTATGAAATGCCCGGCTTTAAAGAAACTATTTGGAGTATTGGTTTCCGGCCGGACTCTGCTAAATCAAAGTGTGCCAGTTTCCTTCTTGCCAAACAGCACAATAAAGCCCTCAGCAAAAGGAATAAAGACTACTGAGAAATAACTGATGAGGCTTTTAATGTCAATAAATGTCATTTTGTGCATTAGTGTTGTGAAAATTTTCTTTTCACAAATTGAAGAAGGATTTTATAAACTCTTCTGTGAAAGGATGGGCATTAGTGGACCCTGTAATAAAAGAAATTCTCCTTCTAGTTCTCCTTGAAGTGAAGAATGACACTGGAACTTTTGGTTTGGTAATATGTGGATTATGGATATCTCTCCTCTGTACCACTAAATTGTGTGTCATCTTCTTTCTCTCTTTGCAAATATCCTATTGGGAAAAAAAGGAAGTGGAAAAGAATTGAGAAATTGCCTTTTAGATTCATTAGACATTGCATGATTAAAGATTTGGAAGGTGCTGTGAAAATACATTTAGTTTTCTGACAATCTTGTAAATGAAGCTCAACAAGTATGCACCAGAGTATGGATCAAACACTTGTGAAGAAGCTTTTACACAGCTGACAGGTCCTGCTAATGAATCCTGGATTGGCACAATATTTAATTTGGCTGTTCCTTATATATAGCAGGTAAGAATCAGCCAATAGCATGAGGTCAGAGATGCCATTTATTTAGCATATTGTCTTTATTACAGCTTGCAATATATTCTACCTTAAAATATGGTGCTATTCAGTGTATGCTTATTTGTAAAAAAAAATCATTGTGCCATCTCTTAAAGGATTAGAATGTTAAGTGGTATTTATGAAAGAAGAAAACATTTCATTAATTGTTTGGCTAAGACTTCTTTTTTTTTTTTTTGAACTGTAAAATTTGTACATAACAAATTATTCTAGTTAGTCTCATAGACTGCCAAGAGCAAACACATTAAACTTAAAATATTATTTCACATATTTAAAGAACACAAAGGTTAGTATTAGGCTTCTTTATTGAGGGAAGAGTGATTCTAAGGAGTCCCAGAATGAAGCAAGGTTTATAACTGATGGTTATAAAGAATGGTTAATAGTAACTTCTATGTTTAAGGGACAGTTTGTAAATTTGTGTCTATACATTGACTTAACAGTTTGGTCTTGTGGATCCCCAGGCACTAATGCTAATACGTAATAAGAAAACACATTTAGAGAATAAGATTAACATTAAACAGGGATGAGAGGTGGGAGGGAAAGGGAGAGAGAAGGGAAATTGCATGGAAATGGAAGGAGACCCTCAGGGTTATACAAAATTACATACAAGAGGAAGTGAGGGGAAAGGGAAAAATAATACAAGGGGGAGAAATGAATGACAGTAGCGGGGGTAGAGAGAGAAGAGGGGAGGGGAGGGGAGGGGGGATAGTAGAGGATAGGAAAGGCAGCAGAATACAACAGACACTAGTATGGCAATATGTAAATCAATGGATGTGTAACTGATGTGATTCTGCAATCTGTATACGGGGTAAAAATGGGAGTTCATAACCCACTTGAATCAAAGTGTGAAATATGATATATCAAGAACTATGTAATGTTTTGAACAACCAACAATAAAAATTAAAAAAAATAAAATAAAAAATAAAGGGTTAATGAGATCAAAAAAAAAAAAAAGAAAAGAAAAGAAAAGCGTTGCCAAACACAAGCTTTTTTTTTTTTAAACACCTAAAGTAATGGTTTGATAAATAAAGAAACTGAACATTATATCTCTAAAAAAAGAAAGAAAACACATTTATGCAAATAATTTGCCTAATTAGTTTTCAATAATTTAGTCAATGTTCATAATTTGCATGTTTTTTTCTCATCTAGAGGAAAATTAAGATACATAAAAACATAGGTAATCTGTTAGCAAAATCCTTCACTAATGATATGGTCTTTAAAATGACAAGTTAACAAGCCCTCAACTCTTTACAGATCTTATGGTCAGCAAGAGATAGCAAGAAAATTCTTCTTACCAGAATTAAACTTCTGATACAAAGAGCCAACTCTATATCAGAGAACAATGTATTTTATTTTACGATTAGAAAGAAAAATAAGTCCCAATATTTACACAGTTCTGCCCAACAGACATAAGCCCAGAAACTCAAGGCATGAGCAACACAGTCATTACTCTTAGTATTTTTTTCCTTTCATATTAATTAAAGGTAAAAGTTTTAGTTTTTAAAAAACAAACATTTTGGTTATTGTTAATATTTTTATTTTGTCATGGTTATCAGTTTTTGTATTATACCTGATTAAGCACATGAAATAAATTTAGGGAAATACTTCTTTTCCTTATATGTGAAATACTTCATTCTCTTCTATGTATCTTCCATGATCCAATTTTGTGATATGAGCTTAATAATAAAATATTTGTATTCTAAACTTTCTTATCAGTAGCCAATTTGTGAATTCACATTTCCTTTAAGTAATTAGAAGAATGTAAACAATATGATTAATTGAACACTTTCAAAAATATATCAGCAGTTTCACTTTCTCTACAGAGAAGAAAATAGGAGACTAGCCCTGATATTTGGCTTCCTAGTATGGAGGTACTAGTACTAGAGGTACTAGATCTTAAGTGAATTTGTCTGGTGCAAGTTCAAGTATAACACAAATGCAATACTGAACAATGAAATCTTCAAACTTTTCTTTTGACATCATTTTCAGGTATTTGAACGGAAGATGGAAGGGATTTACAATTGGAGCTTAACATGGCTCATGATGTTTTGACTGTAAGCCCATGTAAGGCTACTGATGTCACAAACTGCTTTAGACTTCAAAATGCATTTTTGCACACTTTGTATCATTATAAGCAACAAATGTGTAAAAAAGTTACCTCTTACTTTAAAGAGAACCTAGACCCACACAGTCTAACATCAAATGTCAGAGCACCACAGAGACTAGAACTCAGATCTTTCAAACTCCAATCCCTTTGTTTCTCAACTATAATCAAAGTGTAGCTTCCCAGAGCAACTACATTAATATTTAATAAAATATTGTCTTATGACAGTGAAGTACTATCAGAGTTTTGTTTTATAACAAATATCTCAGAACTCAAAGTACATCGTGTAAACGTTTTCTTTCAGTACTAGGTAGGACCCCATGGGAGGCTGAAAACATGTTCCAGTAATGGTTTATGTGCACAGAACATTTTTGTAATTCTTATTTTGGAATTGCCTTTAGAGCCTATGACATTTTCTGTTCAACTCACCATTTTTAAATCTTGGTTTGTAAAGTATAATGAAATTATTTTCAATAATTAGAAATCATATAAAGGTAAAATCTGGGAATGGAGAAAATGATTAGACTTGGTATTTTTATTTGGACTTTCAAATTTGAACCTAATTTTAAGTGAATGGTGTTATCCGAAGGCAATTTTAGGAGAAATATTTTTATGTAGTCTTAATCACATCAATATAACATTCAGGGCTAGGCTCCTATCTCTTTCTGGGTAGAAAGAGTAAAGCTGCTGATGTAAGTATTTTTAAAAGTATTAAATTAATCATATTGATTATAGGCTTCTAATTACTTTAATGGAAATATCAGTTCACAAATTGGCTACTGAAAAGAAACATTAAGGTATGTCTACCTTAAATGACAGCTTTGTTTGGATTCTTTAGGACTTGAAAAGTCATCTAGAATCTCATTTTATCAGGCTATATCTATATAACATGTTTTATATCTGAATATATATAACATATGCAGAATATGTATAACATATGCTTTATATCAAAATATGTGTAACATATGCATAGAGATAGACACATTAACACATCTTGTATTCCATTTTTATGAAGTGTGAGTGTGGCCAACTTCAATCCAAATCATGCAGCTCTCCTGTATAATTTAGATATTACCTAAACTCTTCCCAAAGGAATAACCTGTCACTGAGTGATTGTGAAGTAGTATGTGAGAATGCCCAGCTGCCAACCTGTGATGCTGGGGATATCCAGCCTGGCTATGGGCCATATCACCAGAGTAATGGCCACTGTTTGAGAATGAATCAGGCTACAGTTGATCCTTTATTACTTCAGCTACAAATTCTGCAGTACATTAGCACACTTATCCCTACTTCTCGCCCAAATTCAAAAGCTATATGCTCTCCAAAAAAGCAACTTGGGAGAGTTCAATTATTATAAGAACAATTTTAAAATGATTGTGCCTCTGGAATTTATTTTTATTGGAAATTTTCTTCTTGTTTCCTCTCTTCCTTTTTTCTCTGCTATGAGCTGTCTCTCTTCCTCTCTCCCTTCCCTTTTGATTACTGCTCCTATCAAAGCAAAAGGAAGGCAGAGATATGTTGGGGGGGGGGAGATATGTGTACTAAGTTCTTACTCATATGAAGAAGGCTAAATTTGAAATAGCTTGAAAACAATGAAAATAAATTTCAAACTATCAATTTAATTGTATTATCATTTTGAAGAACTATTAAAGCAGTTTGGTTATTATCATCAGGGTTTCTTCTCTGGTTTGGAAGGTGAAAGGTTAATCACTCACTTACTGAGATATGCAGCTTTCTTTCATTTTTCACTTACAATTACCTTCACTTGTTTTAAAATACAACCCGAACTCCAAAATGCATTGTAGTCATTCATTATTTTTGTCAATTAAAGTTTCTAAATCATAGATTTTAAGATGAAACACAAATAAGCATTAATTGATTTCAACCATTGAATGCCCACTTCCCAAATAAATGAATGAGGCAGATTTACTTTTGAAAATCTGCTTTCCGTGGCAGCTGGAGCATTGGGGCTCAGCAGATGTTAGTTTCTAAAAGCTGGTATTCACTTCAGAAACTGACTCTGGATGTCAGTGTTGCCTCTCCCCAAGGAATAAAATGTTGACAAAGTGGTATCAATGCTAATGGATTTTTGACTGAAGTAATAGTAACTTCCTACAGCATTTGTGTTCTCTAAGCACTTCAGTGTGATGCATTGGTCCCCCTGATAGCTCATGAAGAAGTCATTCATTTATAAATAACAACCTTGTACTTCCTTGAAGGTTTTCATACATAGACCAATTTTAGATGGATATAATACAAAATTTTGTATACCTAAATTGTCTAAAAATACAATGTTCTTAACGAGGAAAAGTAAGGTTCACAATTGTAGAAAACCCCAATTATAAACACTATGGCAACATGGCACTTATTTGAATTGCTTAAGAAATTACAAATCAACAAATTGTTTTACATATAGACTGTGCATTAATTCATTCCTGCATTAGGCTCCATTATAGTCACCATCTCCTTAACACTTAGGTTACTATCCCAGGAGTGGTGTTATAAAGAGGTTGTTTCCATAGAAACTTTTCAATAAATGGCACATTTCTTACTATGGGAAACCTAAATGGTATGAACAAATCAGAATTTGATTCAATAACAGAAGAAATTCTGATGAGTAGTATATTATTCTTCTATCTGATATAATCCACATGAACAACTAATTCTTTTGAAAATTGAAGAAAATGGATTTTTGGTATCCTTTGTAATTTATGGCAGAGAGCTAAAGCTCAGAGAAGAATTTGGTCTGGCCAACACTATTTGCCAACAGAGATGCAGTGTTAGACAATCTGTGACCATCAGTTTGATTTGAAATCATTGTTTTAAATACATGGACATTTTAACATACAATTGGATAAATAAACTTGCTTTAGGAATATAAGAAAGATAAGGGCTGGGGTTGTGGCTCAGGGGCAGAGTGCTTGCCTAGCATGTGTGAGGCCCTGGGTTCGATTCTCAGCACCGCATATAAATAATTTATCTTTAAACTATCAATTAACGTTATCAAATTTCTGCTTGAAATTTAAGCAGAAAATATTCCACCCTCCAACTTTTGTTAATGGTGCAATAATATTATCTACTTAGAATGTTACATACAGGATTTTGAAATAAAATGTGGAACTGCATTGCTACATGCTCATCATTTTAAACTACAATTTCAGTGTTCACTCTTTATAGGTAAAACCCATTGGAATTGTAGCCATCAAAAGGAGAATATAGATTAAAATATCTCAATAAAATCAAACTGTGTTTAGTTTGGTTTTATTTATGTATTACTGTAGAACAAGAAACTTTCCCAATATTATACATATGGCTTATGAAAGAAGGTAAGGCCATGTGTACGATTTGTGGTAGATATTAAATTCTGTTTTTCTCCTTTTTATTCTGTATGAAAAATGGTTTGAAATAGAAATGTCCTAATTTACTGCCTGAGATCTAGTTGCCTATTTATTTAAGTATCCATCCATAATGGTAAGAGTTAATATTATATGTGAAGAGGAGAAAAGTTCATTCTAATTAAAGAACAACTATCTGAATAAACAAAAGTGGATTCCAATTTTGAAGTTATGTCTGAAAAATTTTTGTAGTGCTCTCTACACACATTTTTGCGCTGAGTTCTCATTTAACTATGGTTCAGTCCATTGAGATGGTTCACAATAAAGGAGGCACCAAGTCAATTAAGGTTGTCTTAACTTTAAGATTGCCTTATAATTTCTTTCAAAATGTTGTGCAGCTGTTTATTCTGGCTTTACTGTTCTGAACATTCACAATGTAAACAGCAACTTTATTTATTTTACTAAATATGTTCCTGCTAAATACAATCAGTTCAGACTTTTTTTTTTAAATGTAGAACTCAGGTTTTGCTTTGTATTTAGTTTTGCAATAGGATCCTAAAATTAAAAATTAATTCATTATGCACTTGTGTATTATTATGATGATAGTAAGACATGTTCACTAAGTTGAGGTTAACTTTTAAAATCCTCAAAGTAGATAGTTTCCTATAATGTATACTTCTAAATAATTCCTAAACTATGGTAGAATCTTAGTCATTCAAATATTCTTTTAAAACTGCATCAATACATTTTGAACTGTTGTAAACATTTTCTTAAATATTCGCAAATGCAATTGTTTCAATAAAAAGTATAAAAACGATTTAAGGATTGTTTATGTCTAAATGTATGTGGCATTTATGATGATGTCCTAAAAAGCATTGAAAACCTTTATATAAAGCATGTTTTCAGGATCTGATCTCAAGTAAATGTCCTTTCTTCTTATTTTGGCAAGTTGGCGTTAGTGTGATGAGGAGGATGGATGCACACTGACAGCAGAATAGACTGTTTTAAGGGGTCTGTGAAAGACAGTGAGATTTTTCTCTAGCTTATTCTTGCTCTTCACATACATTAAAAGGTAAGAGAATTTAGACAAGAAAGAATATTAAGCTTTGATGCTTTATTTTCAGAGGTGACTTGTAAGAAGAAAAGTGATACTATGTGATTTATTCTTATGACAAAATTGTACAGGGAACAAGAAGTACAAAAACTCAATCTGTTATTGTTACATTATTTACATCTGTACATGTTGTCTTCTTTATTCTGAATGCAGGATTTGAGCTTCAAAATTGGAATATAGAACCTTCATAAAGATTTACAGAATCATCTTCAAACAAGTAACTTCTTTATTTAATGGTAATTATATGGTTCAAAAACATACTTTCCCTTCTTTTGTAGCATATTTTCTCAGTAGATAGCTCTGTGTGTACTGACATTAAATCATCCTGCTGTCCTTCAAAATACATAATGGATTCCTTAAGTTTTGAAAAGTGGAGATCTACTTAGCTGTACATTTAGTGCCTTTAAAATTGAAAAGACCTAGATATGATTTTAAGTATTTTCTAAAACTCATAAAATACCTTTAAAATGTTAAGTGCTAATCAAAATAATATGTGAGATTAAACTGCTGCTGCTTTTTTTTGCACATGTGAACCGTTGTCAAATTAAATGCAATGCTTTTTTTATAAACACAAATTAGCACACTTGCCTTTTTAATGTTTGAAATGAGTCAAAAGCATTTGAATCATCTTTGACCCACTTCATTATAAGGGAGGAAAGAATTTTAAAAGGAAATTAATTTGAAATTAATTATATTTTAACATACATGGTTGAAAGTTTTCTTATGAAAAAAGGTACTTTTTAGTGTTACGAATAAGGGATTATCCTTTCCCTCAAAGTATTTGCATTCTAGTAAAAGAGTTTCAAGCATTAAAAATTCTGGCTTTGTACTAGGCAAAATACATACAGAAGCATTTCTGGGAAAACAGATTTTTTTTTCACCATGTTAAATTACAGCAAATTCTTGAGTAGGAAAGTCTTATAGACTGTATAAGCATAAACGTAAAAGTCTATTAGCATAGAGGTAATAATTTTAATTTTAAGTAGAGTAATATACATGTAGTTTCATATCCAGAAATGACACAGAATTCTGTGGTTCAGGGCTCCCACCCCAAACCCATCAGAATATGAATTTTTTGGGCCATATATTAGAATAAATACATTTACCATAAAGGCAAATGACTATAAGCTCAATTAATATCACCATGAAATTTGTACAAAAGGACCTTTGTAGAGCATAGATTATTTGGGGTGGTCATGTGACTAAGGGGATGTCTCCTTTGCTTGCTTCCTGGATTAGTTTGACTCTACTCAGGACATTCTACTTCCTTTATGTCTTCCTTTAAACTTTTTTGTTTCCTGCTACTCTAATATATAAAAAGATTAGCTTCTTAGTAAATGCTCTCAAATCTAGTCCTAGTGAACCAAGAAGTTTAGTTTCTTTGTTTATTCCATTGATATCCCAGTAAATTGGCAAGTTCTTCTTTAATAGTCTCTGCATTGAGTTGACAATGTCCCTGCTTCTGATGTAGGAGAATGTGGCTAGAAGTGCATAAAACAGCACTGTACAATTCTGTGAGCTTCTCCAAAAGAGGAAATAAGTGTAATGCAAGCTTTATTTATTGGGA
The DNA here is from genome assembly GCF_047511675.1 of Marmota flaviventris. Taxonomy (NCBI): domain Eukaryota; kingdom Metazoa; phylum Chordata; class Mammalia; order Rodentia; family Sciuridae; genus Marmota; species Marmota flaviventris. Next base: position 87,441,202 of record NC_092508.1, read on the forward strand.
TTTAAGTTATAAGTTCTGGCACAGAAAAGGCGTTAAATGGACTGACACCTGGTACTTACACTTGAATTCCAGTTAATGTCACCTTTGTTTTCACAATTGCTGATATATAGGACTGTTAACCAGGAATTGAATGGACTAAAAACTAATTTCATATTGGAGTCTGACTGATCTTGACACAATAACATCTTTTTGTTTCTTGGTGTTGGCTTTTACCAGAGATACTACACGCAGCAATTTAGCAACTAACCTCTGAGTTTTCTAATCTACTTTGGGATCAGATCATACAAGGTTGAATATATAGCATTGGGTATATTAAATATTAAATGTTACCATTAGCTTAGCTCCTTTCTAATTAAAAAATATATTTTGAAAAAAGACATGTTCTGACTTCAAAAAGGGCAAATTTAGAGAATAAACTTAGCCACCGGAGTGCACTTCAATGCCTGAAGATAGTAATTAACTTAGACCTGTAACACAGCTGAGAATTCCCAGAGTATTTAGGTCATTGGTTACATCTGACTCTTTTTGTTTGGTCACCTTAGTTGTTGCATACTTCTCAATTATAATGAAACAAAAAATTTAATTAAAGGATACACACATGTATTCCTGTATAAGCTAAGTGGTTGTTTATGAAAATATACTATCTATTTTAATTACTTAATGAATATTAGGGAACTGTAAACTATGGAGTCTATTGAAGTACTTACTCCCTTGAAATCCATTTACCCTACAGTAATGGCATATAGCAGGTTCTTATTAAGGGGCTTTTAAAAACTATGAGGTGCTAAAGAGTATGCTGCAATACAATATGCATTTGGCAACATATACTCTTGTGTATTGGTTCACATTTAGCTAAAAACATACACATATCCCACTGTGGATACATTTTAAAATATAGGGGTCCATCTGCTGACTTTGAAAAAGGCTTTTTATATGTGCATATTGCATCTACTTTTTTTTCTATTCTTTTGAATTTGAAATAGAAAACGATGTTTTCAATTTTAGTCAACATTTTGTAGTTTGAAATTAACATATTGCTTACCTAATCATAGTACATAAAGTCTGACAAATTTTTAAAATTCATTTAAATGCTACAAATATTCCTTGCACTTTAGCAGTTTTGGTCTATACTAGGTGAAAGAAACATGGCATCCAAAACAATTCTGATTTATTTTTCTTCCAGAAATATTTCTCTGTTATCAATTATCCATTTGCTTGTTGATGGCGAACTATTAGTACTAGAAGGAAACTTAGATATTAAAAAGATATTAGATAGTAAAAGTATTCTATAAGAATACCTACAAAATATTACTTATTAGATAATGGAATCTATTGTGAAACACATTCAGTCTTGTTTAATATCTAAATTGAGAACTGTCCACATTTAAAAATAAAGAGGATGAAATGCAGAGAAGTGACTTAATTATTTTCTAGAACACAGATTAGTGTCACAATCATGACAGAAACTTGTTTCTTTTAAATCTTTTTATAGTTTCATATTAATTTAACTTAATAATAGTAATTTAACTTAGAAATAATTTTAGTTTGCACATTGTTTAAAAATATTGCAGTCAAGCATAAGCATGTTTAATAAACATCTTCAATCTACTTTCTATTCCCATTGGACAGACACTTTTTAAAAATTATCCCACAGTCTTTGTCATTTAAGTACAAAATTATAATAAGTACCCTTCATTTATCCATGCTTCAATTGTAGCACTTTACAACTGTGCAAAGTCATTCATAATGCTTGATCTTGAATGTCTATGACCATTTTAAACTTCAGTTTACATTTGTGGTTCCCAGATAAAACTGGCCTAATGTCAACTAAAACCTAAAGTCATAAAGAAACACAATTCCTACAGTCAAAAACTATTGAAAAATATTTAAATCATTATCCAAGTGCTATAGCTTGAATGTTTTTGCCCCCTACCCCAAATTCATACATTGAAACCTAGCCTAAATGTAACCATATTAAAACTGATGTCTTTAGAAGGTGATAGGAATGAATGTTCATATAAAAGAGATCCTATCTAGCCTTTTCTATAATGTTAGGATGCAGTGATAAATGTCTTCTCTGAACCAGAAGATGACCCTCACCAGACAAAAAATCTCCTGGAATCTTGATTTTGAACTTCTCTACCTTGAGTTACATTGCACTCACCATATTTTTCTGCAAATCACTTTCAGATTCCTCCTACTCAATAAGGAGAATGTCATTTGTTTGATCTAACACTGTTCTGTAACTCTTTCTCTCTCCCTTTTTTTCCCTAACCTTCCCAATCTCTGTTTACCTTTAATCCAGCTGCTATAGAGCACTATTCTTTTCCACACATCCCTTAGCTGCCAACACACATGCATATGAACCAAACTTCCTGGATATTTGATTTGCTCCTTTGGTGGTTACCTTCCTTCTCCTCCCCTATCTTGCCTTTCTACTTGTAGTTAACACAGTGAGTGGATAGGTGATAGGGACAGACAAAAGAGAAAAAAAAAACCAAAACTGTATTTTATTTCACATTTATTCCCTTTCACTTTTTCAAGAGAGTTTCCTGCTCTTAATACAGGAATGATCTATACTAATTATCCATTCTTTGTGCCCAGTTTGTTATATCAAAGTGGGCTGAAGGACAATTTTTGTGATAGCCTGTAGAAGACATTATTTCCTACATTTTCGAGTCAGTAAATGTAATCCTGCCCTCAGGGAACATAATAAACAGCTTACTAGGGATTAAGGAGAGAAAGAGAGTAAAATTGACCTTGTTCTCATGAAACTCATGGTCTACTAGGAAATTATGCAGATATGTAATGTAATTTGCCATCACATGAATTTTAATTACTATAGGAAGTATGTAGACATAGTTAAAAAATGAAAAGGGCATTCAAAGCAATTCTAATATTAGGTGATAAAAATAAGTTATTTCTAAGAAAGTACATGTTGGATGATGACTGGAGATACTGAGGAAAGTAAAGCACAGATTTATAGATGGAAAAGCATGCATTGGAAATGTATGTCTTTTGCTGTCTTGTGATTTTGGTGTTAGAGGAGGTAGTATACTTCAACATGATCCTATATTTAGCTTTTACCCAAAAAAAACTGTACCAGAAGACTCCTAGAGCTGAAAAATGAATTCAGCAAAATATCAAGAATTAAAATCAATATATATAAAGGAATCACTTTCCTATATTCCAATGAATTTACTGAAAAATAAACCAGTAAAACCATCCCAGTCATAATAACCTAAAAAAAAATTAAACAAAATGCTTGGGAGTAAATCTAACCAAGGAGGTTAAACACTTCTACAATGAAAACTATGGAACACCGAAGAAAGAAATTTAAGAATACATTAGAAGATGGAAAGACCTCCCATGTTCTTGAGTAGGTAGAACTGATATTCACAAAATGATCATATGACCAAAAGCAATATACAGATTAATGCAATTCCCATCAAAATTCCAGTGAATTCCACAGAACTAGGAAAAACAGTTTAAAAAAATATTTGGAAGAATAAAAAAATTAGAAAAGCTGAAACAATCCTGTGCAAAAAGAGAAATGCAGGAGGGATCACAATACCTCATCTCAAACTATATTACAGAGCTATAGTAACAAGAACAGTATGATATTGACATCAAAACAGACATAAAGACCAATGGAATAGACTAAAAGACACAGAGACAAATCCACATACTTGCGGCAATCTTATCCTTGATAAAAGGTGCCAAACATATGTACTGGAGAAAAGATATCCTTTTTAAATTTTTTTTTTTTTACAAATGGTGGTAGGAAAGTTTATACATAAGTAGAAGAATGAAAGTAGAGCCCCTATCAATTACCCTGCACAACTCTAAGTGTATCAAAGACCCAGAAATTAGACCAGAAAATTTGCAAGGGCTAGGAGAAAATGTAGGATTTGTACTCCCAATATATTGGCCAGGGCAATATATATATATATATATATATATATATATATATATATATATATATATATATATATATATATATTTTTTTTTTCCCCCTCCCAATTGATAAATCAGTAAAAGAACTAAACACTTCTCAAAAGAAGGAAACCAATGACCAATAAATATATAAAAATGTTTTAATTATTTTCAATCAGGGAAATATTAATCAAAACTACATTAAGATTTCATCTCACTCTAGTCAAAGTGGCAATGATGATTTAACTAATAAGTAATATTTTATTTACAATATTAAATGCTGATGAGGATATCAGGAAAAAGGTGAACTCATACATTTTGGTTGGGCTGCAAATTAGTACAGCCCCTTTGAAAACAGTATGAATATTCCTCAAATTCTAGGAATGGATCCTCTATATGACCCAGCAATCTCACTCCTCATTATTTATCCAAAAGATTTAAAATTGGCATATAATTGTGAAACAACCACATCATTGTTATAATAGTGCAATTCATGATAGCCAAATTATGGAACCAGCCCAGGTGCCCATCAACAGATGAATGGAAAAGGAAAATGTAATACATATACATCATAGAGTTTTATTCAGCTGTAAGGAAGAATGAAGTTATGGCATTTTCTGGTAAAGGGATGAAACTGGAGAACATCATGCTAGGATTAATAAGACAGACTCAGAAAGTCAAATGTAGAATGTTTCTTTTATTTTTGGAAACTAGATAAAATAAGGAAAGATAAACAAGGAAAAAACCTCATAAAAATAGAAGTGAGATCAGTGGACTAAAGAAAGTGGATTGAGGGGGAGGGAGAGGGGACAGGTAAAGAGAGAAATGGTAGAATGAAATTGGCTACACTATCCTATGTACATGTATGAATGTACCACAGTGAATTTCACCTTTATGTATATCTATAAAGCACTATTTAAAAAGTACTATAAATGTATAGAAGGAAGACCAATAAAATTGAGGAAAGGGAATAGGGAATAGGATTTTCTATATAATTCCCCATAACACACACACCAAACTGTTATTTAAACTTTTAAAGCCTATGTGAGATGTAAAATCCCCCCCCCCCACAAACATACAAAAGAAAAAACAACACTAGCTACATTTCTCCCAAACTTATATTTGATTCTAGTACACACCTGAAGTGGCACTGGAATTGAACTTAGGGCCTCATACATGACAGGCATATGGTTTACCACTGTGTTATATCCCTATTCCTGCTTCTTTTTAAATCTATGTAATTATTGCTTCTGCTCGGTTGCCTAAGTTCACTGGATGTTTCTTTATTGAATTTGTTTCTACCAGATATATTATATTTTTAAAAGTAATTTTTTAAATATTTTTTTTCTAAAAAACTTATGGGATTTAAACCATTGAGAATAGTTTCTGAAGAATCATTATGAAGTACTCATATGAGTAAATAGCTAGTACATGCATTTTCTATGATAATGCCAAAATGTCAAAAAATCCCCCAAACTAAGAACTAGCACAAATCAACAACTTTTTCATTATTTCAGGCTTAGTTACCAGGAAGAGAGTGTTTATTTTTAAATAATTACTATAAATATCTAAGTGACAATGAATATACTGGATGCATTCTCACAAACCAAGGAATTCAAATATTAGCTGTGTGAAACAGAAAGTCCTATTTGCAATGCCCCAAAGCAAAGAAGGTAATTGAAGTATTCTCTAAAACACATGCCTATTAAAAAAAAATCAGTGTGGAGATGGTATTGGGCACAATTATGATCAACATTCTTTCTATTCACTTGCTCTGGCATTCTCAGTATATTGTATTTTATCCTCTGACTTTTTGCTTCTTGGAAGCAAGATGGTCATCATAGCTATGGGTATTGTTACCACTTAAAGGAGGAAAGGAGAAAGAAGTGATACCAGAAGGAATTTCCTTAGTGTATTTCTCACCTTTTATCATTGAAGAAAATCTTTCTAAAATATTTTCAAGTCTTCTGCTAACCTTTTATTGGTATAGATTAAGTCACATACTTAATCTTACTGCAAGAGAAGCTGAAAAGAGAATTTTTGGAAAGGCAATTATAATAGTCATGGGTTTTAGACCAATTAAAATGCATCCTTTGGGGTGGAACATTTTGTCTTCCTGAACAAAAACTATTCTATCTGAAAGAGAAAAAATGTCTATAGTAGGTATAGATTGCATGTTATAGAAGCAGTAAATTGGTTAATGAAATGTGTCTTTCACACAGTAATAGAAATCTAGCCCATGTTCTTATAGGTGAAAATGCAGAAGAGGATCTTGAATCCATATCATTAAGCTTAAGTCCAAATGCTCTTCCTATAGTCTAAGAGATTTTGAGGGAGAGACCAGCATTTTCAGAAGACTTAGCTGTATTTTAAGATATGAAATTCTTCTCTTAATTTCTAAAGTAAAAGGGAAAAACAACAACCATATTGTTTATTATATCAAAATATCAAGAGAGAAAAACTGAATCCAAGTGTATCACCAAGAGCATCTAATATATCAAATAGTGGCAGGGTTTTCTAACTTCACAAGGTTCTTTAAACACTCCAGCTCTAAAATGTAAATACTTTGGACAAAGCTTAAAAAGTGAGCCTGCCTCCAAAAATAGAAGTGTTAGGTAAATATGAAATGACATTTATACTTCATTTTTAAAAAGAACACCCTTCTTATTCAGTTCTTTGCTTAAAGAGCAGGTAATTACAGAAAATACTCCTGGTAACTAAAGCAGATTTTATCTACTCAACAGTTAATCAAAAAATAAAACATAACCAATGAGAGAAATTTTCAATGCAATCCCTAAAGAATTTTTGGCCTTATCTATGAATTTAATGTAATATGTCTTTTCTTTAAGGAAGAACTATTGGAATAAAATTGAAATCATTTTTAAATTAAAAAAGTGTTCATCACATTTCACATTTACCCCATCTTGATGTTTCTTGAGCTTCTAATATTAGTTCATTTTGCACATAAATGAACTGTAGTTAAATACTAGAAACTATACATCCACTTAAAGTTCTTAAAAGTTTTTATATGATGAAATTCCCCTAGAGGCTAAGAATAAGTTAGGAACAAGAATACCAAGTAGATAGTACTTTGCATTGCTAGTTCATTTTTCATTAAGTCAACTTGCACATTCTGGTTTCACAGTTCCATATGATTCATATAACTAATTCACATTCTTGATTCAAAATGTGAAAATAATTGGTGAGAGATTATTTGCGATATTTTTTGTTTCCAATCTTGAATGTATCTCCTATAAAAGGCCGTCTTGAATATTTTTTAAAACATCACATTCTCATTATCCTCCTTATGTGTAATTATTCTCATCTCTGTGTGATTTACAATTGGTATATTAGCAAGGTAGATGGGAGAGAGTGGAGGGTGGGTTGAGGTAGAAAAGACTTTGTTTCTAGACATACTTATAAGCCTCAGTTTTTTCACCTGTAAAATGGTAATTAATGCAAATTGCTAAATTACAAGGTTGGTATGAGGATTTGACATAACACAGGTGAAGTGAATATAAGTGATCCTCAAAACAACTTGAAATTTAACTGATATAATTTTTATAGTGAGAAAACTGAGGCTTATAACTATATGCAAAACTTGTGTGTATAAGTAATAATTTTGGGGGCTGGGAATGTGTCTCAGAATAGAATGTTTGATATATGGAAGGCTCTGTTTCAAACCTCAATGGTGCAAAAATGAATGAATAAATAAATGATAGAATAGTACTATAGTAACTTTTAAAGACATTCAGAAATCAGATTTTCAACTTTTCCTTGTTTCCGGCAAGGCTTAGCTTTTTTGTTAAGTAATCCATAAAATGATGCTCTAAAAGCTTGTAATATAATATGAAAAGAGAAATTGTTAACATTTACATATTTTCTCATTACTCACTTAGTTAGAAAATACATCTGTTAACTTTTTTTTGTGATAGTAACTCACAAATAAAGATTTTGGATGTAACATGAAGCCAGTTATATGATATGTAATCAAAACCATGTCTGTTAGAGATATGATGTAAAAAAGACCAAATCATAACAGGGTATGGAAGTATAAAATAAAACTCTCAGAAGATTTTTATTATGTGTATAATGCTTATTTGATTAATACTTGACCTTTTAGAAAAATATTTCTGAATATAGCATGAGTTTTTGAGCAGGCTTAAACTTTGCTCTTTCCAGTTTGCTGGTTAAATTTGTTTCCTTTTTTTTGTATCAATATATCATACTCTTGAGAGATTTTTAGTTTTTAGCTGTCTATAGGAGTATAATTTAACTCTTATTATTACATTTAAGATGCATGATAATCTACCTTCAACTTACTGTTTCTTCCTTCTCTCAGACTATACTGGTCAACAGCACCATGACTTTTGTAGATGGACCCCTCCTACCCTCCAAAGAATTTGGCCTGAACTTTTTTTTCCCTTTGGCTCACACTTTTAATATAAAAAAAAATTCACTGATATACAAAACTGTGAAAGTGTGACAATAACAACATATGAAATCCTGTGACTAAAAGTCCCCTTGAGTGCACTTTAGGGCACAGGCACCTGCCCAAACAGATTCTGCAGTGGAAACATAAACTAATGTAAACCAGGGCTACCGGGAAGCACCAACATGTGTGTTCTCCATTCCACCAATCACAGACCGATAGCTACTCCAAATGTTCAGTAACAAAATGTACAGCATCTTTCCAGGAACAGCAAGGCAGACTTACTCACGATGGACCAGCATGAATAAACCCAACAAAAAAAAGTACTGCATACTTAAATTTAGGATAGTCATTCATGAGGATCCTCTCAATTCCAATATAAGGAACAAATCCTCTGGCTCTACCACAACATCTTTTTTTCTCTAGCCAGTGTTGTTCTTGTTTATAGCGGCCTTGGTCATCAACAGCATTATTATCTCTTTCGATCAAAAATTTGATATGCCCATTTTGCTTTTCGTGAATCTTCAAGACTCGCTGAACTTGGTGAAGGGACTTTCCTTCTACTCCCCAAACAACAATTTTTCCCACTCATATGGGAGCTTCAACTCAGATTTGATAGAAAGAGATCTCCTCTATAAAATGCAGGTTCCATGTGGCCACTGCCTCTTGTTCATCCACCACACAATGTCCAAGAAGTCTGTAGAGACAGCTTAGCGGGACGGCTAGTGGGACACCCGCAGCAGGGAAGCACTAGATGACCTTCTGGGGGAACCGCTGGCGTGCTGGCAGGGCTCACCTGGCCTGAACTTTCTGTGTTTATATTTCTAAAGCAGAGGATGTCCTTTTTATTCATACTTATTACACAAAAATAATTTTCAATAAAGACTTTTCCAGTCTTTCTTAAGTCTTAAGATCTTCTGCTTCTTACCAGTTGCAAGATATTTCGGACCTATGCATTTCATTCTACCTTATGTCTTATTATAGTTGTGTCCATCTTCTGCTTGAGTGAGTAAATGTCTTGAAGAAGGACATATTATATAAATTTCTGCATGATCCACATTATCTATCAAAGAGTATTGTACATTCTCAAGAAGTAATTACAGGAAAAAAAAAACCTTAATTAATATCGATTGTATTTGTAATGCTATATTTTGCCGACTCTCTTTTTCACTTGAAAGAATGTAAGCTCCATGACATACTTGACATACTTGGATCTGTTGTTGACAGACTTGGATCTGTTGTCTTCACTAAGTATATTCCCAGTGCCTGAAAAAAGTATTTGCAACACAAAATCATACTATTTACTGCCTATAATAATGCACCTGTATTTATAAGTTAAATAATTACTGAATAAAATCAGGACTATTTCAAAATTAATTTGCCATTTAATAATGTTAATAAAGTATTATTTTAGACAGACAGCTTTGACCATCTATAACTAGCTTTAAGGAAAGAGTGCCTTGATTTGAAAGAATATCATGATGACTGATAACTGAAGTGTTGTTCAATCATTTCATTTTTTGAATAGAGTTTTCACACACATTTATGAATTTTATTCACCAGCACAATCATTCTATTTGCTCATGTACTATTCAAAATGCAAAATTCATCCCTAATTAGATAATATAAAAACCAACAAATTATACATGCCAACTAAATGTATTTAGGAAGATTTTTTAGCACTGATTTCTGAGATAAACAGATATTTGTGTTCTCTTTTCTATGTGTGTGCGTGTGTTTATGTGTGTGTGTGTGTGTGATGGAGAGAGAGAGAGAGAGAGAGAGAGAGAGAGAGAGAGAGAGACAAAGATACAGAGAGACAGATTTGTAACTAATATAGGGACCCTATTCTTACCTTTTATATATTTAACAGTATTAACTAATATTCTTGGTGGAAAATGTAATACTGGACATTGGTGAATCTTGCAATATGGAACGCTTATTTTTCAAAGGCAGTTTGTATGTAAAATATGATTATATTAAAAAGCCACTGTGTTAGAAGGAAGCTTTTAATCTTTTGGTGAATGGCTTTTGACATATGAACAATTACTAACTTGCATATTTTTTACAATGAAATATTGTATGTATGAACATATTTTTGTTGTTTTAGTCAGCTTTTTCTTTGCTACAAACAAAAGACCTGACAAGAAAAATTAGAGGAGGAAAAGTTTATTTTGGGGATCACAGTTTCAGAGGTCTTAGTCCATAGACTGCCTATTCTATTTCTTGGGGCCTGAAGTGAGGTAGAATATCATGGCAGAAAAGTGTGGCACATACAAAATATATACCCAAAAGGCACACCCCCTTATGACCCACCTCCTTCAGCCACATATGACCTGCCTTCAATTACCACTCAGTTAACCCCTATCAGGGAATTAATTCACTGACTGGGTTAAGGCTCTCATAACCCAACCATGTCACCACTAAACCTGCTTGCATTATTGCACTCATAAGCTTTTGGGGAACACCTAATATCTAAACCATAAAACATTTATACACATGTATTCTTCAGAAAGAATGAGAGGAAAATATATTAATATCTGAGATTTAATTTTGAAACTACTTTACTTTGCAAAAGGTCATTTTAGGCAGGAAGAGATAGTGTTCCTGTAAAGTACAGCTTGCTATCTGTGTGCTAATTGAGCTTATCTCTTGCTTAAAACAGAATTATCTGTTCTTAGGCTTAAGAAAATCTGTTATATTCAGTACAGTGGTATTTACAATGGATCTAGCTTAGTAGACACTTTATCTTTCTCTGTGGTTCCTTGTCTTTGTTAGGCAGAAAAGAATTACAGAGTATTATTCTTAATTCACAGAAAAGGTGTGATATTTTACTAATGAAATGAAAATGATTGCTGGAATATGTTTACATGTTAATAAGTGGCAGAAACTCAGAGAGAAAAACACCCTCTGATTTTTGTTCTCATAATTTCTCTTTAGAGATCTGTACTGAAATAACTTGCCCTTTTATTATAATTCATGTAAATAATTCTGAATATTTCATTTACATTTCCTTTTAGAATTACTTCCTAAGTAAGACATGTCAAGCCTACAGAATCCTAGCTTTATATGAAGCTAAGTTCAGAAAAAGAGTAGTTTACTGAAACAGCACAGAAAGATTCCTTAAATTGTCCTATCTCTCCTAGGTTTCCATTTTTACCCCCACCCCAAATCCATAAAGTGTTTGAGATATCAGGCCAATTACTACAAACTCCTCTAATCACCATGGAATAATATTTTGAGAAATAGAAATAAAATAGAAAGCTACAAGTCTCCATATTACTCTTTAATTTTTTTTTCTCCCTGTTGAAATAAGTAGCTGTTATTACCAAGCAAGAAAACTGGCTTTGGCATGATACTAATGAGTGGTCAACATTGTCCTGAAATGTGAAAGTCTCAGAAGAGTAATTAGTCACATGGGAAAAGGGGGAAGAGTTGGAAAAAACTTTACAAAGGCCAAAAAATAGAATATAAATTGGAGTGGAAGCCACATTACTTTCTTGATGACAGTGAGATTTTTAATTGTGTTACTTAAATATAAAATAATACTCATTTGTCTCTACAACTACCCAGAAAATCAAATGACATATAAAATACAGGATACTCAAATTTGTTCCTAAATATCAGATATTTGCTGTTCATCTGAAATTTACATTTAGTTTGAAATCTTATAGTTTTATTTTCTAAATCCAGAAACTCTACATGGAGACACACTATATTTTAAGATATTAACTCTTCTAGAAATCTTCTCCTGTTTTCTGGGTAATACCATAGCCAAGGGAAAAGAATCAATACAGTATCCATTTCTAAGGAAGATAAGTATGTCCATTTCTAAAGACTCACATATTTCAAAAAGAGGTTGACCAGCTGCAGTAATATTTCACCCTTGGAAAATGATCCATTTTTGCTCTTGAAGAGGTTCTTCTAGACATGCTAAGTGCTTTATTGGTTACATAAGGTGTCTTACTATCATTCAACTTTTTATTTCCGTAGAACTTAGATCACAGGTAGCAGGTTGCAGTGTAACTACTCCATATTTTTACTATTTCTCAATCCCACCCCTCCAGAGTGCTGGGAATGGAAACCAGGGCCCATGAATGCTAAGTAAGTATTGTTAGAGGTTTACAAATAATGTAGCCATTGAGCAATGACTGCCAGGATACTCTCAGATGTAGATCAAACTATGGCTTCTAGATGAGAATGTCCAAAGGTACAGAGGTCTGCAGTCCAGTGGCATCAGCCCTATCTTGGCTAACTGTTCAATCACCACTTATCCTTAATATATGCAAAGCACTACGTGTACATAGTCAAACCATATTCAAATATAAATTGAAAATATGAGTTACATTAGTAATAAAGGTCAAATTAGATTGAGTATTACAATGGTCCTGTGTACAACCTCAAAGAATATGGGCAAACTCTCTCTCTCTCTCTGTTTCTCTCTCAGTCACACACACACACACACACAGAGAGAGAGAGAGAGAGAGAGAGAGAGAGAGAGAGAGAGAGAGAGAAATTTCTACTGGATGCTTTGATTAATAAGAAAGTGTATAAATAATACAATATGAGATATGAATATGTGGTGCCAACAGAGAAAAGGAAGTTTATCTTTTGTATACATTAAACTCATATTTAATATTTGCATGTAGGGGAAGAATACTTGGTTAACATCTTTCTTTAGTACCTAACTCAGTACCTGTCTTTTTATAAGTAACCAGCAATGATTACTGATTGAATGAATAGACAGATGTTCTACCTTCAATGAGTTAACAGTCCAGTGGAACAGATGGCTATAGAAAGGCATAAAAGTAGTACTCCATTACCGGTGTCATGATAAAGATTGTCATATGTTACATATTTATATGAGACAAATGAGGGGACACAAATAGCAATCCTACTTGGGAAGCCAAAAAGGCGTCCTGAGAAAGTTGACCTGTGAATTAAACACAGTTATCCCGGGAAAGTATGTGAGAGGATGAAGAGTCTGTAGAGAGACAGCTGGATGTGAGAAGAAACCTTGTGATGTGGTGAACTTCAGTGAAGTAAATATTTATGAGGTGTAAATTTTAATGAGAATCAGACAAGAATCGAAGCTGAAAAGTTTCAGGGCCTCATTTTATGTCAGATTAAAGAGCTTGGACTTTATTCTATAAACCACTGGGAACCATTGACAGATTTTAAGCAGGACCTATAAAGGTCAGATATGCCATTTAGGCAGAACATTTTTCCAATTATGAGGGAAATGGCTCTATGAGGGGCAAAATTATAGGCAAGGGGGACAATTTAGGTAACTGTAACAGTAATCTAAGGATGAGATGATAAGGGCAGAAAAGTTACTGGCAAAAGTGGTTGACCGAGGGTGGGGGTTAGGATATAAATGTTGAAGAAATGTTATAGAGGTAAAAGTAATAATGCTTGGTGATGGATACAATGTAGGAGTGAGGAATCCAGAAATGTCTGAAAGACAAGTAATAGGTAAGGATTTGAAAATTTGGGGAAAATTGTAAATTTTTGGAACAAATGAAATAACACTCATCAACTTCAGGGTGAAATGGTGAGAGTGTGCAAGATTGCCTTAAAGAGCACCAGCAAGATTGGACAGTTTTAAAGAAAACAGAAGCCTAGAGAGGTCAAAATTGGAAGTTCAGGAAGACAATAGGAAGAGAAGGGGATGATGATCAGAGAAGATAGAGGAGAAACAGAAGAATATGGGTCAGGAAAAACAAGAGTGTAGAGAAATTTGAGGCAAGAATAACAGTGCCAAATATAGTACAGAAGTTTGGGAAGATGTAGCTCCATCCAAACACCTTTTAGAATATCTTTGTAATACATGACTAAAGACAGATTCATTTAATTTTATTCTCCTTGTTTGGAGAACAGATTGTAAATCAGAAAGGTGATAGCCACAGGCCAGTCATGACATTTGATAAAGACTTTTTGCCCTATTTAATGTATTATCTAGCACAATTTTAAGATGCACTAATTAAAATTTAAATGACACCTATTTTAAAATGATTTCTTGCTGCATGTAAATTTAGAATGGGTTATTCAAGTTCCTTTATCCATCAGGAAATTAACTTACAGTTTACAATGAACTAAATATATACTGGATATCCATCTAAATTTCTTGAGAGAAACCATATTCTATTAAGTGTAAAACAGATTATCTAAAAACTATTTGTTTATGCATACTTGCATGAAAAAAATATCCAAGAGCCTTTTCAGAAGTATTATGGGATAATCATTAAATATAATTAATCATACTTTATTTCTTCAAAATATGATATTTATTTATGACAATTTTACTTTTAAAATTGCATTATAGACACTGCCTACTTAAGAAGTTCTCTATGGGAGGAAGGGAAGTTTACTGAAGATTAGCAGAAGAAAGATAAGGAAAGTGGGGCATGAGAAAGGATCAGAAAACTCAGAAGAGCTAGTTTCATAATGTTCATAAATTAGAAGTAGTGAGGCTAAGAGAGAAGCCTCAACTCCACTTATTTATTTAGACACATGAGCCTCCTGGCATTTGCATGCCCATAAATTCCTTGTTGGATAAATCTTCCCTTAATGGCAAGTTAAATATCATGCTCCATGGCCTTCTATCTGTCCATCCTGACTTCTCATCTCTGTATCACTAGCTGTCACATCATCATCCCCCAAATCTTTCCTCTACTGATAATACCTAGATTTTTGTCACTTGTAAAGTCTAACAACTTAATACTCTGTTGAAACACTCCTCATACTATGCACAGATGTTGATTGGTGGGTAGCAAAAGACATTCCATGTCTCCTTCCTAGAAACATAGCCCATCATATAGTTAAAAACAAACATTTTATTTTTCCCTAAATATTACAAGTTGCACTGAAGCTTACTATTTTCAGTATAAAGGATTTATTTTTCACTGTATAATTTATTTTTATTTATTTCTGATTATTTGCATTTTATACTTACCATGACTTGACTGTTCCCTTTAATATAAGGCAAAGCTGGGAAAAAAGTGATTTGGCTTTTGTGGTGTCGCTGTCCTTACCCTTGGGCTGCTCTGCTCCTCAGCAGCTACCTTTAACCACTGTACTCCAACCATGGGGTTGTTTTGCTGAACACCACTGAGGTCAGACAAGGTCAGTCTTGGTTTCTCCAACTAGAAACCCCAGCTAGTGGATGCTTTCAGTTATCCTAGGATTAACCTGATTTCCAAGAATTTGCATTTACGGAATCATAGCCATAAATGCCTGTTTCTTGGGAGTCAGAATTCTCTCTTCAAATGATTGTACTTGCTATAATATTTGGTGGGGTTTTCTGCAAGTTATTCTATTGGGGGGGAAATGCTAAAGCCATTTTGTCTAATGTTTAATTCATCCTGCCTGTGTTTTTTAGAATGGTGTTTAGTCAAAGAGTAAAAACACAAATGGCATACTGGTACATGGGTCGTAATTCAGACATTGTTGATGTACTAAGTAAATATTAGTCCTGCCAATCTCATTTACTGTCATACGAGTTTCTTGAAGAAATGCTTATTGGCCATAGACAATGTTGAAACAAACCTTTGGAGTTTTTATTTCCAAATACACTTAAAAAAAAAAAAAAAAACTGCAAGATTATTTTAGGTAGAAAAAAAATGTTGAAATCAGTTGAGTGTTATCATTTGATCAGCTTGTGGACAAGTCAACATTACATAGTGGTTAACAGCAAGAACTCTGAAACCAAATCTGCCTGAGTCAGAATCTTGGTTCTACCACTTACCCACTTGGACAAGTGATGTCATCTCTTACAGTCCCAGTTTGTTTTCTTTGAAGATAGTGCTAGTAATACTACCAGTTTACAGGGTTGTTAAGAGATTAAATGGTTTAGAAGTTAAGGAAACACCGTGCTGGTAGGTAGCTCTAAAAAAAAATCTGTCAAATAAAATTAAAAAATGGACAATGGTTTATCATTGTCAACTGCAAAATTAAACTTAAATAATTTCTAAAATTTATCTGATCATACTTCCCAAGGTGGAGTCAGTGTTCACTCCTTTGTGTTTTACCCATGTCTCTTTCTTACCTCTTTGGGTCCTTGTCATAGAGGCAATAGCTTGATTGGTTTATATGACTCTTTTACTGGACTTTGACAGCACAGATTGTTTTATGATCACATATTTCTCTCAGGAGACTGTTAAGAAAGATTCTTAATAACATTTGGGTCTTAATAAGGATTCATGTTGAGTTGAAGAATGCTTTCTTATTTCTAATCTACTATGTGAATTCTTATTATTGGTTTATTCCTCAGTATATCACAAAATATTTCCCCCTATTCTGGCTTAATTTTTTCTTATACCTTCATTTCCCAGAACTCACTGAGTCTTTTCTTTTAAGTGAAGATTTATAACTCATTGAATATACACTAAAATGTCACTTTTCATATATTATCATTAACTCCAAACCATGTGAATTTGGGCAGTATTGGAAATGAGGAAATTGAAGGAAGAAAAAAGTACATAAATTAATTAAGATTCCATAGTTAGAGGGAAAGCTATGTTTTTGAACTTTGGATTCAGCATTTTTTCCTGTGTCTCCTTTTTTTCCTTTGTCTCCTGAAATCAATCCCTAGAGGAAGTAGCCACTTGAGAACTATTTGTAGAGAACTTTTAGCAGGGAAAGGCAACATCAGAAAGCACAAACATTATGAAGGTTTGAACATGGAGGAGAGTGATTGCTTTTACTAAGGTGGGCTAACTGTTCCAACACTCATAATTTAATCTCAAATCAGATTTTATTTTTTACAAATTCAACACTTTTGCTATTTCCATTTTCTAATGCTTATTGTCAACCAAGTGATAATTTAAACCCAAGAACTGTAATATGAATATAAATCCATTAAAACCCCACAATTTCTAATTGGTTTCCATGGAAACACAAAACTGTGACCCCAAGATTCAGTCATTTTTCCTTTCCTGTTGGATCATTTGTAGTGAAAACATGTGTTTCCAAACGCACTGAACACACTCAGAAGAGGCTATTCACTTAATAGCACCTTTTATTTCCAAAATAAAAGGATAGATCTAACATTGTACTTAAAAACATAACTATAATCCGGAAGATATGTAGTAGTCGTCAGTCTTCCCAGACGAAGTCTTTGACACATGTGGAGATTCAGTTGTGAATTTCATGTGCTGATTTCCTTTATGTATGGGTGGTATTTCTTTGTATTTTAATTTTTAATTTTTTTTTAACAAGAGCCCATGATAAAGTTAAACCTAGCAGGACTTCATCCAAAGTCTGCTGGAATATCCTAAATTGCAATATTTGTAAGTAAGCCAAAATTAAAATAGGAAAGAAAGAAATAAAATTCAAATCAATTTTACATGCTCTGTAACTTCTTCTCACTACCCTCTACAGAAAAGAAAGCTGATTATTTCACATTTGTTGAAAACATGTTAATTCAGAGCTGTCTTATTTTGAAATGTACACTAAAACACAAAATCTTCTTGTAATATGGATTAGGAAAATATTGGGTATGAAAAAAATCACATTTTGAGTATTTGTTTATGATTGTCAAACCTGAGAACTTAGGATTTGAAATTTATGATCCCAGGTAAATAAAGAATTTTTGATGTATTGATAACGTATTTCTAACATATATTTGAAATCATATTATTTTCATAACACAATGATGGTAAGAAAAGATTCAATTAGGAAAAAGCTAAAATACACAACAGATAATATTAGATACACATGCATATGGAAAATTTAGTATTATTTCTATGTCGTTTTCATAAAAAAATCTCACTCTCTCAAATACCTTCCACAGAGTATTTGATATCTAATAGTTTGCTCCAGGCTCCTGGAATCTAGTAGCTATTTCTATTTTGCAAATATAACTTATCTGCACATGAGTATAATGTAATAGCATTATAAATTCAAATTATGTTAACAATGTCCATATTTGGTGGAATGTGTTAAATAAATTGCAATTCGAGTCAATCAGTAGCCGTATGATATTATTAAAAAGTATGGCAACTGATGCAGGGGCATAGCTGTTTACTGTGTAGATTATAAGCCATACAGTATATTTACTCTATTTACTATAGGTTAAAGTAGAGCATCTAAATTGTACTAATATAGATACTATATGAGTACTGCTATAATAAGCCCTATACTATGATACATGCTATCTAATGTTCTTGTCATATTTTTTCACCACTGTGACCAAAAGACATAACAAGAACAATTTTAGAGGAAGGAAAGTTTATTTGGGGCTCTTGGTTTCAGAGGTCTCAGTCTATAGATGACCAACTTCATTACTCTGAGCTAAGGTGGGACAGAACATCATGGCAGAAAGGTATTTTAGGAAGAAAACAGCTCAGGACATGGCAAAAAAGGAAATAGAAAAAGAGAGTTCTGCTTACCAGGAAATAATATAAATCTGAAAGGCATGCACCCAGTGATCTACTTCTCTAGTCACACACTACTTACCTACAGTTACAGTGCAGATAATTGATATCAGTGTATTAATCCAGTTTAGGTTAAGGTTCTCATAATCCAATCTTTTCACCTCTGAACTTTCTTGAATTCTCTCGTACATAAGCTTTTGGGGGATACTTCCTATTTAGAGCATAACATATACATTATCTTAAAAAGTCTGTCATTGAACCCTAATTATTTATTACACATGATCATGGAGCTAAAACAAAGGAGATTCCAGATTTCTAAGATAATAATATTTCTAAAAGGAAAACAAAGCACTGACTCTTCTAAGGATTTCTATGAAGGCTTTCTCAGTCAATATAAGAAATAATCAGATCCCATAGATATTGGTATGATTACTTTGTAGAGGGAGAAAATTTAGGAAGAGATTTAAAAATTCATACAATTATTAAATGCCAAAACTGAATCCAAACTCAAGTTTTCTGACCTCAAATATGTTACAGATACACAACATAGTGAACAACTGATCAATGAAGAAAGAATTACCGGGGTCTCTAATGGTTATAAAACACTAAGTTGAATATGCTTGACATTAAATTAGGTTTGAAAAATAGCTCGGCTTTTTGAAGTAGGGAGGGAGGATATCTTAGTAAAAAATACAGCATAAACAAAGGCAAGAAAATGTTGAACCCTGAAATGATGGCTGAGAATATTTGTTGTCATTGAGCTTTTCCTAAATGAAGGAGGTAGAGAAAATGTACATTTCAATCAGTTTGCAGAAAGCTCCTAGCACCAGGCTGAATCTGCAATAAATAAATGCACGGTGTATTGTGTGGCAGATAAGCATGGAGAGAGATGGAGAGCAAAGTGCAGGGCATGTTTTGATTATATGTTGCAAAATAAAGCATGGTTAGCTTATTCATGCAGGTGGGAATACTAGCAGAGTAGAAAAAGTGGCATTTCTGTCCTCAGTGTGCTCCAAGTACGTTTCAAGGGTAATTTTCCATTGCAAGTATTACTCAAAGCACTAGATAATTATGTTATTTAAATATTCGAGTAATATGGTTCTGTAAAGGAGCTTTTGGGCAAACATATTTTAGTTTTGTCATTAAAGTAATTCAGTTTTTCTAGAATCTATGACCTACCACCAGAAATGGAGCATTTCTAAGGCCTTCTGGGCAGATGTAATAGACAAGACATTGTTGAAGACAAATTCCTTGCAGAGAAAGATTTTTGAAATCCTGCAGAACCAAGGAAACTATACTCCCAAACACTCTCCCCTGCAGAGAGGGCTTTGTCACTGACTGTCTTTGACTCCTTAAAAAAAAAAAAAAAAAAACACTTTGAACCTGGAAATGATAACTGATAACTATTGTTACCTTATAAATAAATTCCCACAGAAAATTATGGAAATATTGATGGTTATATTATACCATGAATGGTGGCTCTATTTTTTTCACTTTTATCAATGATATTTTATTATTTTAACTTTCCTTTGGAGGCATTTTTTTAAATTGACACATAGAGTTATACATATTAAGGAGGTATCATGTGATGTTTCAATACATGTATAATTGTATAGTGTTCAAATCAGAGAAAACATACCTATCTCATATACTTACCATTTCTTTGTGGTGAAAACTTTTACAATGCTTTCTAAATATACAGTGTATTGTCTTTATCTTCTTAATAATAGATATTTTGTTTTCATAAGCATAATTTCTCTCAATATACAAATAAAATGTTTATTTGCAAGTGAAGATGCATTTTCTAAAAGTCCATTCACTATACATATTTACAGAACACATACTCTGCTATACAATTGTACTGGATTCTGGGGATATAAAGTAAAAGGCATAATATTTTTCTAAATAATGCTCAGTAATGCAATGAATAAATTAATGATTTGTTCAGTATCTTTCTTTCTTATCAGAAAATGTTTGAACTCCTACTCTTTGCAGGATCATATGTCCAACTTACCTGTAAGATTTTCCTTGTTAATTAAATTCAAGATTACTTAAAGCAAAAACTTTCAGCAGGCTTATATGGTGTGGATAATCATGAAAAGATTATATGATACACTCACCTCTGTTCTTTCCTCACATGACAGGAGAAAGAACTTAAGTGATGTCATTTGTTATCTTAGATTTTAAAAATGTTTAGATGTGAATGAGATTTGTACTAGGAAAATGGTTCTTGGAATATATATATATATATATATATATATATATATATATATATATATATATATTCCTACAACCTATATATTTATATGAAATTCCTAATACCTGGGAATAATGCATATCATTTTCAGCATGTGATAATTTTTACTTTTCTTTTAGAAATGCATTTGTAGAGTTTGATTATAAATATTAAGAGAAATATTATTACAGAGACCTTCCAAATACTACTCATTGGGGATTTCTAGGTCTCTTTGATCAGCATTCTTGTGATGAAATTCAACGAAAATCCTTACTACTGAATGATCTCTTATTCCACTTTAAAGGAAGAACAATTTAAAAACTAGTTTTGTATGGTTTCCCAGGACTCTTTCTTATTGTCCTTTGATTTGGAGCTTTGTGTTCTGTGATTTTACTGCACACTCGAATGCCCCATAAAACATGAGATGAATGAGTTAAAGTAATAACGTAAAAGCAGATTCTACTGTAACACATTTTCTCTTATGTTGCTTTTACTCAAAGTAATTTTAACAAGTATTAAGGATTATTGACTATTAAGATTCAAATATACTCCAAATTCATGGATGCTTCCACAGGCATACAGAAATTCTTCCTATATAGATGAGTCTTGCATTCACTTTGAGGATGCTATTGGCATGAATAGTTGTTTTCCTTTAAAAATTATCTATCATTATTTTTAAAACATAAAGAGATAAAAAAGGAATTTTCCCTCATTTGGAATATATTGTGGTTCATATCTTCAACAAAATTAAATTGTTTATACTATTTTAATTCATCGTGAGAATATATATCTTCCTATTAAGAAAATGGTTTGTCAGATGTCGTAAAACATTTTTTTAACAGTAAAGGTCACATTTTATTGCAAAAACCTGTCAGTGCTTTATGTCCAAGCTGTGAAATGTTATTGCTTTAGGGTGATTATGTGGGAGGGGGCTGTGGTTAAGAATGCCTTTCTGTGACCAGCTATGATTTACAGCAGTGAGTGGAGAATTAAACCCTTAATTGAAGCCTACAGAGCAGTACCTAGAGGCTAGATTCAGTCTGAAATTTGATTCAGACAATTTTCTTAGTCAAGCCCCTATGGGCTTACCAGTTGATTCTCATGAGTTTTGATTGTGATTGAAAAGACAAGCTGTTTTCTGCTTTGCCCTGAACTTCCCTAAGGTAAATCTTCAGTTTTAGTAAGCTTCTTGATTAATGAGGAGAGAGAAGTTATCAGAAAAAAAGGAGAGGACAGGGTTTTAACTCTTCCCTCAAGTTCCAAAAGGAAAGTATCTTAACATATCAGATATAATCTAAAGGAAATTCTCTTCTAGGAAACAGACGAATCTAACTAACCTTGCTCAAATTATGATGGTACTACACCTGTGGCTTCATTGACGTAACCTTATGTCAATCTAAAAGGTGGCTGTAGCTTATTGGTCCCACATATCTTATACTTATTAGATCCAAAGTAGATAGAACAATGTGGACTTAGGTGTGACATAATTTCAGCCTAGAGGTCAAGTGATCCTGCATCAATCTTGTCATCTTTTTCTAAGTAATACTATTGTTATGGTTTGAATTTGAGGTGCCCCCAAAAGCTCATGTGTAAGACAATGCAATGAGGTTTGGAGGAGAAATGATTGGGTTATGAGAACCTTCAAGCCACTCAGTGAATTAATCACCTGATGGTATTAATTGAATGGTAACTGAAGGCAGGTGAGGTATGGGTGAGGTGGGTCATTGCTCAGCATCGTTTGGTGGTATATATTTGTATCTGGAAAGTAGAGATCTCTCTGCTTCCTGATCATGTGAGCTGCTTTCCTCCACCACACTCTTCTGCTGTGATGTTCAGCCTCAATTTGAACCCCAAGAAATGAAGTTGCCTGTCTAGGGACTGAGCCCTCTGAAACTGTGAGCTAATAAACTTTTTCTTCTCTACTGTTGTTCTGGTTGGGTCTTTTAGCTGCAGCAGTGAAAAAGCTGCCTAAAACAACTATTGTTGTTTCCATCATACTTTGTCCTATTTTCCTATGCTATTTCTTACATGTATTACTAGATTGCTTATTAATTTGTCTTATTAATTATTATTCTGCCTCTCATACTGCTCGTCTCCTGACTATTAGGCTTATTATAGACTTTGAGTTTGCTTCTCTTAACTCCATGCCTTACTTATTTTCTTGGTCTCTATTGCACCATTGATTGTTCTCAAATAATGTAGCCAATTCACATTAAAATTTGAATGCTGTGATATGCAAGGTAACTTGCTGGGTGTTGAAGTTGGGAAAATGGGAAGATATAACATAATCCCCAATTTAAGATCTTAGAATGGTGGAGAAGCTATGTTACCTACTTCAAGTTGTAATGCCAAATAGATGGGAAATTTTGTGGGCTAAAAAAGGCAAAAATCGTGGTTTAAAAAAATTCATCTGCCTGTGGCCTATAACGTGTGTCATGGGAAGAAAGATTAGATGAAAAAGGTCTCAGTGGTCTAAGAAAGTAATGATATCCTAAACCACTGTAGTGGTTATTAGATAGAAAAGAAAGGGTCAGACACAAATTATATTTTGAAAATATAATTAACATTGTTTGATAACCTAATGAGGATAGGTAGCTCAGAAGCAGGGGAGAAGAGACTAAGCTGACCTTGAGGCTTTGAGTAAGGATGAGTAGGAGTATGACCATAAACAAACAAAATAGGATCACAGGGAGGAGACAGCCAACTGAGGCAAAAGGGTTTTCCAGTTGGAAGCATATTGAACTAGGTTATAATTCAGAAATGCCTAAAAGGAGAAATAGCCAGAAATAAAGATTTAGGATTATTCTCAAAAGAGAGAACATTTGGTCAAGAGATTTGTTTCTATATTTAAGGAGAAAAATACAGAAATAAGAGAGAAAATGATTGATCTTTAGGATTAGCAGCATTGTAGGATTATAAGAATCCTAATTTGAATTAGGATTCAATTTGAATATAATATAATATAATTTGAATCCATCACATTTTTTGATCCTTGATTTTACTTCTTGTATGTTAGGGGTTTTGTTAAGAAAGTCAGATCCTAGGCTGACATGGTAAAGATTTGGGCCTACTTTTTCTTTTATTAGGTACAGGGTCTCTGTCTGGTACACAAGTCTTTGATCCACTTTGAATTGGTTTTGTGTAGAGTGAGAAATAGAGGTTTAATTTAATTTTGCTACATATGAATTTCCGGTTTTTCCAGCACTATTTGTTGAATAGGTATCTTTTCTCCAGTGAAGGTTTTTGGCACCTTTGTCTAGTATGAGATAACTGTATTTATGTGGATTTGTCTCTGTGTTCTCTATTCTGTACTGTTGCTCTACAAATCTGTTCTGGTGCTAATACCATTCTGTTTTTGTTACTATTGCTCTGTAGTATAGTCTAATATCTGGTATTATGATGCCTCCTACTTCAATTTTCTTGTCTAAGGTTGCTTTGTCTATTCTAGGTCTCTTATTTTTCCAAATCTTATGATTGCTTTTTCTATTTCTATGAGGAATGTCATTGGGTTTTCTTTAGAACAATATCCCTGATGAACATAGATGCAAAAAGTCTCAATAAAATTCTGGCAAATCACATATAAAAACATATTTAAAAGTTTATGCACCACAATCAAGTGGGATTCATCCAGGATGCAGGGCTGGTTCAACATATGGAAACCAAGAAAAGTAATTCATAACATCAATAGACCTAAAGATAAGAATCATATGATCATCTCAATAAATGCAGAAAAAGCATTTGACAAAATACGACACACCTTTTTCAAAACATTTGAAAAACTAGGGATAGTAGGAACACGTAAAAACTATTTATGCTAAACCCAAGGCCAGCATCATTCTAAATAGAGAAAAATTTAAAGCATTCTCTCTAAAAACTGGAACAAGGCAGGGATGTTCTTTCACCACTTCTGTTCAACATCATCCTTGAAACTCTAGTCAGAGAAATTAGAAGAAAAAAATTAAAGGAATACAAATAGATAAAAAAGAACTCAAACTATTACTATTTGCTGATGACATAATTCTATATCTAAAAGATACAAAAAATTCCACCAGAAAACTTCTGGAACTAATAAATGAATTCAGCAAAGTATCAGGACATAAAATCAATGCCCATAAATCAAAGGCATTTCTGTATATCAGCGATGAATCCACGGAAAGAGCAATTGGGAAAACTACCCCATTCTCAACAGCCTCAAATAAAATAAAATACCTGGGAATAAATTTAACAAAAGAGGTGAAAGATCTCTACAATGAAAACTACAGATTACTAAAGAAAGAAGTTGAAGAAATCAGAAGATGGAAAGATCTCCCATGCTCCTGAATAGGCAGAATTAATATTGTCGATATCTAGTTTTTATGACTCTTATCACCAGGACATCTTGATTCAGATAGAACATGTACATTTTACTTAATCCTATTGAAAATTTTACTTCATTTTATAATGACCCATGCTGATGCCCTTTATTATGTAATATTATATATGGAACTACAGTGTTTTAGTCAACCTTGTGTTGCTATAAACAAAAGACCTTACCAAGAACAAGGTAGAGGAAGAAAAGTTTATTTGGGGCACGTGGTTTCAGAGGTTTAGTCCATGGTTGGCTGACTCCAGATCTCTGGGCCTGAGGTAAAACAGAATGTCAGGAGAAAAAACAGCATGAAGAAAACACCTCAGGGCATGGAAACTGGGAAACAGAGAGAGAGGGAGCTCTGCTCACCAGGGACAAAATATAAAATCCAAAAACCTACCCATCACAATCTACTTCCATTAGCCACATGCTACCTGCCTAAAGTTACAATTCAGTTAAACCTTCCTGGTGGATTAATTCATAGATTAGGTCACACCTTCCCTAATGTAATCATTTCACCTATGAAAAATTTTTAAATTTTCTCACATATGAACTTTTGGGGGATACCTCATATATAAACCATGACATAAAGTCTAATAGTTTATTTCTTACAAAATGTTAAAGTGTGTCAGTAATAACAGCTACAACAAATTAATTGCAACTGGTGTTGATATTGAAAATGTTCTTCATTTATAGATGAGTTCTTAAGGAAATGATGATACTTTCTGAATGTATCTGAACCTGCCCTTGTAATAATTGCTGAATAATCTAGAGAATTTTCACAGGAAAAATAACAGCAAAGTAATGTTACCCAAATTTTCTTCCTGAAAGAAGAAAATAAAGAAGGAGATAATTTGTTTTAATTTTAAATTTTTGTTTTGACTATAGTTTTGGCATATGTATCAGATATCCATCCACTTAGCTCTGTTCAGCATATATCCATTTAATAAAAATTTTGTATGTCAGACTTTTTTGCTGGGTTTGAGAGTGACTTATCTGTGCAACTACACAGAGTAAGCTTGAGGAAGTCTTCAGATATGGAATATAAAAGTGGACATGTGGAATGAGAGAGTGATGATGGCCAAAGTTCAAGTTTTGAATGACTATGGTGCTTTTCTCCAAAATCGAAGTTACAGAAAGATTAGTTTTGAGACAAACTTAATGTGTCCAGTCTGGGTACATAGGGTTTAAGGAATCCCTTGCTCCTTCCTTATGGAGCTGTTGTATACGCTGGAGGTTATGGTGAGAGAAGTTGAGCAGTGATATGCTTAGTGGTCCCTGGTAAAGGGATACTTTGGGTCTGTAAGGAGTTGGAAGAGGAAAAAGCCTAGAACGAGGTTGACAAACTTTGTGGAAGGAGCTAGATAGTAAATATTCTGCAGTTTGCAGGGCATGCAGTCTCTGTCACAACTACTTAACCCGGCCCCTCATGTTTTAGCACTAAAGCAGCCATGCACAGCATGTAGGAGAATGAGACCAGTTATAACACAATACAATGGATTGTATGTCACTAAAAACAAGAAATTTGAAATCCATATACTTTCCACCTATCAGTAAATATTGTTCTTCCTTTGATTTAATTTAAAAATTTTGTTAACCATTTCAAACTGTACAAGTTGATTTTACTTACCTCACAGACCTGATAAGAATCTGTGGACCAAGTATAGCCCATCGACTACCATTTACTGAGCCCTGACCTAAGACGTTAAACTTTGGTTAAAATAATCTGAAGAGAAAATGGCAGGCATTTGGTCAGAAAGGTAGATGAAAATTTCAGAGCATCATATTATATGTATGTATGTGATACACATACATTTCAAAATGTGCGCACCTTATATGGGCTATAAAAGATCCTGAAAACTAAATCTCAATATGCAAGTTTCTTGTGATGACAACACTGGTGGCCATTACAGAGTCAAGTGCAAGTGCCAGGTGGACTTTTGTGTTTTTGCACATTAAAGTACAAAAAAGTAGCTGGGTGTGGTGGCACATGCCTGTAATCCCAGCGGCTCAGGAGGTTGAGATAGAAGGATCCCAAGTTCAAAGCCAGCCTTAGCAACTTAGCGAGGCACTTAGCAACTCAGGGAGACCCTGTCTCTAAATAAAATATAAAAAAGGGCTGGGGATGTGATTCAGAGGTTAAGCACCCTTGGGTTCAATCCTCAGTATCAAAAAAAGAAAAAAAAAAGAACAAAGAAAGTTAGAAAATTTGTGAAGTGGTTTGAGGGAGCGAAATAAATGGTTGGTGTTAGAACCCAATTTTGCCATTTACTTGATAAAGACAAGCTTAAGACAAGTTTTTTAACCTCCTCTCTAAGCCTTGGTTTCATTATCAATAAAATGTGGATAAACTGCCTTTTCATGGGTTATGGTGTGACTTAAATAAGAGGACATGAGCTATGCAGCACGGTGGTTGATGTGTACTAGGTGCTCAATAAATATTAGTTCTTCCCTTTCCCTTTCCTCTTATAGGAAAATCAATTTTGCCCTTTATTTCTACTTTCTCTGGATCGTTTGCCTTAAAAGAACAAACCTAAACGAAAGAGAAGAGTGTTATTGATGGGTTTGCAAACGGGTTGTTGGGAATGGGAATCTGTTACATTTGAAGTAAATAAATTTTATTGTGATATGAGACTCATGCAAAGCTAAAAAGAGGTCTATAATTTGTTTTATTTAAAACATTAAATTATGATGGCTCACTTAATAATGCCAGACTACTAAGCTAAACTACATTTGTGTTCAGCAAACAGTCATAAAAATCCCTGTTAGACATTTAATTACTGCACAAATTGTTTTATAAAACATTGTAAAACAAACATGTTGATTAACGAAAAAGAAAGAGTTGTGATTGCAAAAAACACTAACCTTTTGAAATATATAAATGTAGCTACATGCAAGTATTAGTAGTACCATATAGAACTCTTAGGCTTGTCTTTCTTTTGCAACCAAGTCCATTTTTAAAGATAAAGTTTCACATGCAGATTCTTTTCACATGTTCAAATTGAAAATAAATTTATTATGTGCTTATGAAATAATGCTTTGTTTTGTGATTTTTCTCAATGGAGACATATATCAACATTTATGAATGTGAATTTACAGAAACAAATTTAAAAAGAGAAGCCAAAATCAATTCTTGGGAGATTGTAAAATAAATGAGTGAATATCAGAGTGAAGGGATGAAAGCATCTCCTCAGGTTTAGAGAGGGGCCAGGGAGATGAAGTACATATGGGGTCTCTTCATGCAGCCAATTCTATAGTTATCACTCAATGTCTGTGTCTAAGGCAAGTGACATCTTCCTAAGAGTGTCAGTGTGATCTTCAGCAATCCTTTGTTCATGAGAACACTAGTTCTAAACTCAAATTAGGGGAATTACACTATGATTTGATTCTACAAGAGGACAATTTGTAATGGAAAAATCCTCTTTTAAACTACAGCTTTCTTTTGGCAAGATCAATTAGAGTTGTAACTGGTAGCCATGCAATAAGTTAAATATACTTATGTGCACACACATACACCCCCACACAAATTTCATGTTAGTGGTCCATTTTAAATTTTGTGTTATCTTAACCTAATAATTAAAAATGCAGAAAGAAGAGAAAAGAAAGGAGAAAAGATGAGAAAGAGAAAGAGGTAAATAGATGTGAGAGTATTTTCTTATTAATATACTTGTTCAGGGGACATTTCTTTAGCAATGTTTCATTATTCAGTGATATAATCAGGAAATAACCAGGAACTTCCCCACATAAAACTTCTGGTTATGACAGGAAAGAAAGAAATATATTAAAAAATTGCATAAATATAATCCAAGAAAAATATAATCATTAACAGACCAGTGACTCACTTGGGAAAATGAAAAGAGAATTAGTTTTCTAGAATGAGATGCAATCATTTTACACATTTCAGTACTTCTGAGGTACAGCTCTGGGCTATGTAATAACAGTGAGGACTGGGACATTGTCCTTATTCTCCAGGAGGCCACAATATAAATTTGAAAAACCAGCAATATTATGCAAAAGAGAGATAAAACAATGAATGTTGTGAAAAAATACATCACCAACATAATAAATAATGGCAAACACACATGAATAGCCAACCCTAACACAAGGTCAACTCTTAATACACGATATCACCATCTGCATAACCCAGTGAGAATTGATGGAATATCGCTCAATATCAAAGATTCTCTTTAATGTTGGTGGACTCATTTCTTCCAAGTTCTTGTGCTTTATACTGTATTTTAAAAATCCTTGGAATTGTTGCTCCTTGTTTGCAAAATATTTGCCATTAACAGAACAGCAAGGTTTTTCTTAGTCTATAAAGTCTTTAAATTAACCAATTCATACTAAAAAAAGTGAGCACAAGTGCATATGTGGTGTTTTCATTGTAAGTGGCAGTTATGGAAGAAAATTTCATTGTGAAAATGAAGACTAAGATATTACTATATTTCATAAAGTAACACATGGACACCAAAATTTGGAGATTTCATTTCATTAATACTAGAGACAGAATGAAAAAAGGAAATCTTAAAACTCTTCAGAGAAGCTAATGATCAGTTAAAAGTGATAACACAGTATTTAAGGAATCAGTCCCTAGGCTGTTAATAAGCACAATATTCACATGTCCATTTATTACAGATCATTCCTGTTCCTTTCAGGAGGAGAAACATTATATGTAGATATTATGGTGATAGCTAGTAAAATGTACATTTATTTCTAAGTAGTCTAAATATATGTCTTTTAATTCTAGAGCTACTAGGAGAATAATACATTACTAACTGGATCTGCCTTTAGTTCTACCTTCAAAGTAGGTATAACAGTATTTTCAGTCTTATACATTTACAGAAGGTGCCATGGTCTGCAGATTTTTATTTGTGAGTCATTTCAGATACCAATATTATATAGGACAAAGAGCCATAAACTAAAGATATTCTTGTTTTTATTTTTGATTCCCAAAATGGGTATATCAGTCTTCAATAATGAATTCAGGCAAACAAAGAGAAAGTTAAAAAAAATCAGGGTTCATTAAGGAAAAGCTACAGGTTAAAGTACTTTGCTATCTTTGTGACAAGATGGACAATGAATAAGTCCTGATTTCTACTTGTGTTTTTTTTCAGACATGAATTGAAGCATATCATACATTTTTCAGCCCACACTTTCTTTCTTTTCCAAGGAACATGTTGTTCTCAAAGTGAAGATAAGTATTTAACACAAAAAATTATTGAATTTGGATCATCTAGTTTCTGATTAAATTCAACCCTGTATAACAGTGAATAAATTACATTACATTTATTTATCAAAATAACTATCTCTCTATGCTTGTGTTGGGCAGCATAAAGTCCTCCCCTCTCTCAAAGACGTTCATATCTTACAAGAACTGCAAATATGTTACCTGACTTGGCAGAGAGGATTCGACAAGAAACCAGCCCAGTAGGGTTGACTTTGAAAATGGAATAGATCTACTAGCCAAGAAATGGGGGTGTCTTCTGAAAAATAGAAGAGGCTAGAAAATAGATTGTCCCCTTAAACTCCAAAGGAATTCAGCCCTGATGACATAATTATTCTTAAATTATATACCAATTAATTACTGCTTAACATATATATTAGTTAAAAAGTAATATTATATTTTTATACAATGTGGAATGACCAAATCAAGCCAACCAACTTACCCATCATCTCATGCAGTAGACATCTTCCATATGAGAACATTCAAGTTCTACCTTCATTCCAAAATTAAAAAGGATGGTAGCAAATTATTATTCAATTGACCATGCTGTATAACAGATCTTGAAATTCAAGTTTATTCTAGTGTTTAACTTAGGCTTTATACCCTTGATCATCTTCCTATTCATATTACGCCTCATCCTCTGGTAACCACCCTTCACTTCTAGGCTTTTGGCAATATTTTTGTAGTCCACACATACAAGAGAACAGGCAGTATTATCTTTCTGCGTTTGGCTTATTTCACTTAGTTTAATGTTCTCCAGGACGATTCTTCATGCGTACAACAGAATTTTTTATTTTACTTTTTAAGGGTGTATAGTTTTCTGTTGCATATACATACCACATTTTTTAATCTATCAATAGGCACTTAGGTGGATTCCATAACTTGGTTCTTGTTAGCCGTGCTGCAATGAACAAAGCAGATCAAGATATCACTTTAATATACATATTTTATATATTTTGAGTGAATAGCCAGAAGTCAGACTTTTGGGTCATATGGTATTCTCACTTTTAGTTTCTTGAGGAACTTCCATACAGTTTTATAGTTATGCCTAATGGCTGTACTAGTTTGCACTCATACCAACAGTGCACAAAGGCTTTCATTCTCCACAGTTTTGATCTCTCTCTCTCTCTCTCTCTCTCTCTCTCTCTCTCTCTCTCACACACACACACACACACACACACACACACACACAGAGACTCTCACACAATGTTATGTTAACTTCTTAATAATAGCCATCCTAACATTGGATTTGAGTTTTACAAACCCACAGATAGAAATTTTACCCTTAGATAGATCATACTCAGATTCTCAACCATAACCAATTTAGATGATTTCAACGATGAGATATGGTGCTTTAAAATTTAAATTTAGATAAAATTTTGAACTTTGAGTTGATGCTGTTAAATGGGTTGAAAATCTGGTCAACTTTGTAAGGGGGTCAAATTATATTGCATTTGGAAAGATTGCGAATCATTGGATGCCCAAGTGTAGAATGTGGAAAGAATAATGCCCCCACGTCTTCTACAAAAATAGACCCATTCAACCCCTGGAAACTGTAAATATATTAAGTCGCATGGCAATAGGGAATTAAGATATAAGATGGAATTATGGTTGCAAATGAGCTGACCTTAAAATAGAAATCTCCTAAATTATGTGGATCTAGGAAATCCATAAATCTTGCTTCATTCTTGGGTTTGATATATCTGTCATTATACTTGATATGGAAGACAAAGCAGAAGAGAAAAATCAGACAATCAGTTACTGTCACATAACTAACTGTCTATGGAAAATATTAGAATGATGCAAAGTGGGAAGCAGTCAATCAGATGATTATGGTTTTGAAGATGGAAAAAGTAGACCATGAACCAAGAAAAGATAACAACTTCTAAAAGATGGAAGAAGCAAGAAAGATATTTTTCTCCTAAAGCTGCCATAGAGGAAGGCACTTTCCGAACCCTTTATTATGGCACAACAAGATTCAGGTCAGATTTCTGATCCATTGAACTGTAAGATAATAAAATTGTGATTTAAATTACCAAGTTTGGGATTTGTTGACCGAGTAGTGACAGAAAGCAAATGCAATGCCATTATACTATGACTAAATTAAAGTCATACTTGTATGATAAACTCAAATATTTAATGACTCTACCATACTCTATGGTACTCTTTTATCATCTTCTCCCTACCCCTCCATCCTCTAACTTCTGGAAGCCACCATATTGTTCTCTGCTCTGAGTTCACTTCTTTTAGATTCCATGTGTAAATGAAACATGTCTTTCTGTATTAAGCTTATTTCACTTTGTGCAATGTTCCCCAGTTCCATTTATGTTGCCACAAATGACAAATTTTTTTTCAACAGACTGAATGTTCTATTGTTTTGATATTTCAGGACTTTTTTTTTTTCTATTTCTGTATCATACATGTGGTATCTTTATTTCTCTATTAAGACACAGTTCAAACTTTGTTATTGCTTCTGTCATGGTTGACATTCCCATATAGTTAAATGGAGATATAGATGTATATATACACATTAAAATAATAAAAAATAAGGCAATAGGACCCAAACTATTTTTCTTTTTTACAAATACTTTCTCATAAGTATTTTTGTTCCACTGATATTCTCAAGTCATTTCTTGATTTGAAAACAAGAAAGTAGATGCAGGAGTCTTTGGTATGTGCTTATGAACTCGGTGAATGTTTTGTTTATATATGTTAAGAGAATAGGACACATATAACTTGTAAAATTTAGGCTCATCACAGAAGTCAAAAAATATTACAAAAAAATTTCTAAGATGTCATCTTTTTCAAGGAAAGACCGAAAAAAATTGTGTACTTGGCTCCTGTTTGTTAGAGTCATATTATACAATTCCCCTTTCCTGGCAATACCGAGTATCAGAATTAGAGAGTCAAAACACAGATTCACTGCTATGCCTACCAATTAAACAGCTAATGAGGTAGAATAATGACCCTTTCTTCTAACTGATTCTAAGAATAATTAGATTTAAAAATACTTCACACATGAATGAAATCACAGTGTTACCAGTCAGAGAAAGTGAAGATGGAGCACCTTACTCCAATTTGCCCACTCTGATAAGTCATTTTGATATTTGGGCGATTAAAAGGAGGCCTGAAATTATCATCATTGTACAATATCACAAAGATGGTGGTGAACAGGATACAGAAAACAATCACTAGTGGGTTAGATTTAATGCAAAAAAGTAATACTAAATATTATAATAAGCTCTGTGGTATTCTATAATTAATTGAATTGTTAAAAATCTCAGTTTTTAATAATATGGATATACTGAGACACAGGAAGAAATGTTTTTCTTCAAAATGTTCTTGCTGAACTCTTTCAAAAATGTA
Source organism: Marmota flaviventris (assembly GCF_047511675.1). Taxonomy (NCBI): domain Eukaryota; kingdom Metazoa; phylum Chordata; class Mammalia; order Rodentia; family Sciuridae; genus Marmota; species Marmota flaviventris. The sequence goes on from NC_092508.1 coordinate 87,475,120, forward strand.
CTACAAATGCTTTATTTAATGATACTTGAAGAACTTTGAATGCTTCATAAATCTTCATTGTGTATACAAACTTTAAGCATTCCCTAAGGACACTAAGTAATTCATAAGATATTTTACTAATTCTGGGAAATATCTGTATGGTACAGAAAGAATTGAAGTGTAGCTCTTGTGTCTTACTCCAAAGTTCATTTACTTTTCTCTGATTATTCCCACATTGATGTTATAAGTAACTGAAATCCACAAAATCTTAACAGTATTCATCTAATTTTAGGGGAATGAAATGTTAATATTTATTTCATGTTATGAGAAACATTGGCTTCCTCAAAGATTAAGTTTGGAATTTATAGTTATTAGCAAGTTTTTTTTTAAAGATTAAAGGTACAGGAAATAAAAAATATTCCATAATAATTTATGGAATTGTAAAATATCTATTATAATTTAGAAGTCTTTGGTATACTCATTTTTATCCCAGAGAAATGTACTCATGTTAAAAAAAATAAGATTTCTTTTTTGGTTAATTCTTAAAAACTGGACAATATTCAACACAATTGAACACATCATTTTCCATTCCCCTCATTAAAAATTTTGAGAATTTAACATTCCAAGAGTAACTTTAATGCAGTACTGGTTATATAATTTTTTTCATAGACCCTGCCTTATAGCTTTACTGGTCTCAGACTACTTCCATTTATCTAAAAAACAAGGCGAGGAACATAACTGTCAATTACATACTCAGTATAACTAATTACTCTTAAGCAAATTTAACACTAAGTAATGGAAGCAATTTTATGTTTAACTTTCTAATTTCTTATCACAGAAGAAATAGGGAAAGTAATAATATATGACACAAGTACATACAAACACACTAAATAGATGGAATTTGTTAGACAAATATTTGGTATCCTGTTTGTTATTTTCAAAACTAGCCTTTAAAAGACAGTGCTTTAGTATATTAAATCAAGTTAACATTTTACAATATCTATTGAACATAATGCTTTTACATCCTGAAAAAGATCAAGGAATATTTGATTTGAAAATATTGATCAGTTCCTGTAATTGCTCAAGAATAAGTTTTATACTGAAAGTGCCTGAGCACAAGGGACTTTAAAATTGTAATTGTTTTTCATACCTCTATGAAGATTATCAATAGTGTTAGTAAATGATATCTTACTCTTATTAAAAGCCCTGGTTCATTTTATAAATCAAAAAGTTGGTTACCTTCAATAGGCTCTTTAGGTTACTTTGCATTTAGTTGTCAAAATTTCAATATAGTAATTGTTATCACTTAGTTCACAGGGGCCCAAATTCCATGTCATCCCTGATAAATCATGCTGCCATAAAGTAACATTAATTATTTCTGCTCCATCTAGTAGACATCAACATCAAATTTTTTTCTTCAGCTTTCATCTTATGGTTAGAGCAAGCCCATTCATCTTCTTTTTTAGAAATGAATGGGATCGGATCATGAAATACTTTTATGATTGGCAGGCTTCATGGTAGATATGAGCAGGCAGTGGTCAGCAAAGACCTTGCAGATTTATTTTCTGGGTCATGCTTCTGCCTCCAATAACTCACTACTTCTTTGTGCTGCAACTTTTGGAGGTCAGAGAGGTGATTGTATGTGAGCAATTGCTAGCCTGATTTTAACACTGTCTTCTTTATAATCATTTCATTTTCTTGTTTTCTAAGCATAAAGAGGGAACCTAGATGTCAAAACAATAGCAACTGTTTTACTGTGCTAGCTCTTTGGGGCCAAAGAAATTTGCCCAAGGTCAGAGCTGATCTATAAAGGGATTAGTCGAAAGTTTGCACGGTGAAGGGATAGCTTCTGGAGTAGGAACTATTTATCTTTGAGAAGATCCCCAACAGATTCCTTACTAAACTTAAATAACCAACTCCTGAACAATAAAAGCAGCCTACTCATTAAGGATTCCTCCTTAAAGTTGCTGTGCAAGCAGCATCCATCAAGGTAGAAGTTGACTAGGGGAGGGCGTAATTCCAGTGCCCCCAAATGATTGTCTTCCATAAGTTTATTAATCTAAATTATCTATCCTGACCCCAGACAAATGACATTTTGGGGGAGTATTGTAGATATCAGCCTAAATGAAATTACTTTTATAGGTGTTTGTATTCTGAAGTCTAATTACCATTAAATACATGTGATTCATTATCTCTGGCTCTCAAAGTTTAAGTAAATATTAAAGAAGATATATTAACACTGAACTTTAGAAATGATTAAATTTTGATTCTTATTGTAATACTATTTTAACTTTATTATATAAGTGCAAAATATATCACAGAGAGAACACTGAAATATGTGCATAAATTGAATACTGTTTTCCAATGAATTTCACGAATATCTCATGGATGTTTTGAACCTGCGGTCTTGTCCATGATATTTCCCCTGCTTGCTAAACACTACCTGCTCTATATTCTTTGGTGAACATTAAATGGAACAAATACTTCACTGTGGGCATAATACTTTATCATATTCCCTAGAAAGATTTTTCTTTTTCTTTTTTGCTGCACTTCTAATAAATTCATTGTATGAGCAGTGAATTCAGGAAGAGACCTCAAGGGTCTCTGAGTGTCCACATTTCCTTAGAAAAAATAAAAACCAAGTGAGTTTTACTCAACTCCTTACCTGATTACAAAACTTTCACTCCCCAAACTAAATGGAAACAGTAATAATTTCCACAACTCCTTTAGACATTTTTAAAACCCATTTACTCACACGAGTACTCTGAATGTGCTATTCTATTCACCCTGAGCTATTCTTCAACTCATCTTTTCCCCAAAGCCATATCTAAAAATTAAAGCATTTCTGAGAAAATACACAGTAAGTCTATAAAAGGCATCAATAATGATTCCTCTCGGAAAGAAGTAATTTCTCTCCATATCTATGTCATATTCTTATTCTCTTTTGATTTTAGACCTTCCCTTTTTTTTTTTTTTATCTGAATCCTCTTCTATCTCAAGTTCTGACTTTAGTCTTGTTTTCTTCAAAGCTCACTGTAGGACAGCCCCTCTAAATTCACCTTTGGATTCAAATTGAGCATTAGAATCATATGTTGCTGTTCTTTCATGCCCGTATCTCTCAAAGCAATCATCTGATCAATAAGTATTTATTGCCAACTCAATTGTTTTGTTAATCCAGTTACCTTATTTTAAATAAATTTTACCTATTGGAAATTGTGGTACGTGTTACTGCATAATGGATTACTACCAGAGAAGAGATGCTTTTTGCGTAAAACCTTGAGATTTACCTGGAGTATACACCTGAATACAGATTTTCTAAATGCTGACATTCATTGCAAGATACAGTCCAGACAGAGCTGTATTACTACTCTCAAGGAGCTAAAAAACAGCAACGTGACCATTTTTCCTTTGTTAAGCAAGGAAAATAAACTGAAATAATCTAAAAATAAACCTAACCTATACCAAGTCTTAAAAATCTTTGACATACTCATCCGCCTCTTATAGATTTTTCTAACTTTCAAAGTAAGAGGGAGGATCAGCAGAGACATTTTTTTTCCTAGCTGGGAGATATAATGCTCCTTGATGACAGATATATATTTTTTTCTCTTTGAAAAATTCTGAAGTTCTTGCATTTAACCTTTCCAGAGGTAACAACCCTGATGGAGTTCGTCTGACACCCAGCAACTCATAAAAACATGTAGGCTGAAAAACTCCCAGATCGGGTCATGTGAGCCACAATTGGCGAGGAGGAAATGGAATCTTCTATGACAGAGGAAGCCATACTATTAATCATAAAATATGCAGCTCAAACCATCATTTTTTGATTCTTACTCACCTTGTAGGAAATGTCTTCTTCAAGAATTCAAACTTAGATGTTGAATATAAAAACAATTCCAAGGATTTTTAAGTGCAATCTGAAATTCTGCTTAGAATTTTCAACCTCTGTCTAAATTACCTTTTAAAAAATTCTCTAAGTTAAGGTAAAATGCTTTTAAAACATGATAGGAAAAGGTGAAAAACATGTATAAACGTGGATAAAGCATTCAACACCCTGTTTTTAAGACTTATTCAACTATGTACTTAATACTAAAGAAACAGTTTGATAATTTTAAGAAAAAAGTAAGTTGATACCTATACTTTCATTTTAAGGGTCTTTCCCTTAGCTAATAAGGTGTATGTTTCTCTTAAAATGTTGTCTATGAATTATGGAGAGAATTGATCTGTAACAACTACAGTCAGTCTCTTTGTAGAAAAGAAAACAAGGTAGACATGTAGATGGAAGGAAAGAGACAGCCATTTATAACCAGGCCAAAAAAGATGTATTTCCTACCTATCTATTATTTAATAATTGCTTTTCTAACTCATATGTAGAAGACAACTGTTAAACCATCACTAGCAACTTCTTTTATTACCTAGTATTTAAGAAACAATCAATGAAAATAGAACATGGTTAGATAAGAGTTTTAACTCCATATCATCTATACCAAGGATTTTCCCAGAGAACAACTTGATGATCATTTAAATATAAACTTCTCCTTTTTATAAAGTGAGGTGGTATGGATAGAGCAAACAATTGGGATTTTGAACTCAGGCAGACCTGACTCTATTCCTGGTATTATTATTGTTAATTTTAATTAACAACTTTCTGTTAATACAATTATAACTCAAAATCCACCTATTTCTTTACATGCACAGTGATCTAACTATTACCACAATCTAATTTTAGACCATTTCTATATCCCCCAAAGAAACCTCCTGCCCATTCACAATTACTCCAGATTTGCATCCCACTAATCTACTATGTCACTGTGAATCTTAATACTAATAACTCTAATTCAAAGATAAATTTAGTGTCATTCAGAGAAGTAAGAAAATCTTCCCCCAAACAAATAGCTGGTAATCCATATTTTACATGCAGATAATACTTATGCAGACTCTACAAATCATGCCCTGATCTTTTTTGCATCTTAGAAATGAGGACAATATGGTACATAAAGCTGCAAAAACTTTTCCAAGTCACACACTTAGAAAATAACGAGGAAGTGGGAGTACAGCTATCCCTAATCATTAGGATGAGTGTTAAAATTTCTGAGGGTAAAGAAAGTGGTAGGGGAGGGAAGAGAAAGACTTAAAGACTTGGTAGATCCATCCTTTAATAGTTTATATTTACGTCAAATATACTAAACACAAAGTACATGCAAAGTTTTGTGCCAGATATTAGAGAGAAATTCCCCAAATGTTCTAAGATCTTTCTCAACAAAATTGTCAAGGAGGATAACCACTAGATCCACTGAGAAGAAGAAGTGAAGTTCAGGACATGGTAGGTGAAATGCTGAGTGTGGGATAAGACACAGACAGACTGAGAACCCAAAGAGGACATTTTACTCTAGTATTCACCATTTAAAGTGCAAATCCCAGCAGCACATATTAGGAGATCCCATCTTCATCTATGAGCTAGGACAGTTGACCAACTGGAGAGGATGAGGATGGAGAAAGAAATTTTAAATATCTTAACAAAATAATGGAAACATCACTTCTACAATTAAATAACAAAGGGAGATAATAATGTAGTATAAAATCAAAATTACATTTTAATCTCTGTTTCCCCGTGTTAGCCCCTGAGTTAGAATATTTGTCAATGGGCAAATAGCCTTTCTTTCAGAAATTCCATGTTGAATGCTGCTTTTAAATTAAGATGTTAAGCTGCATATTTTCCTGTTGAAAGGTTCAGTTAAGGGTTCAAGTGCAAATAACCATTGTGCTCACTATAGACAATTGAACAGAAACAAAGGTCTTTGGTTCTTTAGTTCTATAGAAGTGGGCAGGTAAAGATTCCCAGAGAAAGAGCTATTTGAGCTAAATCTAAAATGATCAAGGAAGCAAAAAGTCAGGCAGAGTTTAAAGTGAGAGGCACAAACTGATCTACTTCATAAACTCATAATTCACTTTGTAGTTCCATCTGTTTAGAAGATAATTTTCTAAAACCTGAAAAGTATTACACCCTTGCCAAGAATTATTTTTTTATGTAAAACCACTGGAAAAGTAGTGTGGGAATACATTAGGGGTGAAACACAGATTTTTAAAGTGCAAAGTCCCACTTATGTTTATTAAGACAAATCAACAGTTTTCGAAATCAGCACTATTTCTTATCTTTCCTCAACAGCCTCCAATATTACTAGACATCAATATGAATGTGAGCATTTGGAAGAAATATTTGGCAGCCTGCCCCTGTCCGCCATCTTCTTGCACATAAGAGAATTTGCATTTCCATTGCTGCAGAACTGGGACTTTTCAGGTCACTGAAACACACTGCTGATTTCATGGCCCTGCTCTCTGATTGCCTGAGTACAGGCACTGCCTTCTGACATAAGTGAAACAAGAAATGGTTATTCCCATTCAGGCTTTTAAAATCAGGGCTAGAAATAGGGATTGGGATAATTAAGGTGTAATGTTCACAGTAGACAAGTATATGAGGCAATAAATAGTGGTTGAGGTTGGTTAAACGCCAAACCGAGGCAGCGATGTTTGATAACTGCTAAAGCTATTTATGGTAAATATACTCCTAAACCATGAACATTAGTCCCATTAGATGACAGAATTTAAAAAGCAATAGGAAACCATAAAAAAGTATAACACTCAATTTTCTTTCTTTGTTAGGGATATGAAAGTGCTGAGTTGTGTTTTCCTGAGAAAGCATTTAGCACATAATTTAGTTGAAAAGGTAACACAGGATAAACAAAAATATTTAATGCAATAAAAAGAATATTAACTATAGAATTGTATCTTTCAATGTTAAAATTACTATATTTTAGGAAATGCAAAAGAGAGATCTAGGCTCATTTGATATTAATTTTTATATAACTAAACAACTTCTGATTATAATAATCTCATGTACTTTTCTTTGGGTCCACAAAGACTAGAGCAAGGAAGGAAGGACAGGAATACAGATGATGGTAATATAGAAATTTTTTCATCAATGTTTTCTGATGTATATGGATAGGACTTTTAGGCAGCAGTTTTGTCTGTGTCCCCATTTCTGGTGGGGTTTACTTCTGAGCCATTTCTCTATGTAGAATAAAAAATAAATGCCTTTAATGTTACATTCAGCCATCACCACGGGCTGCCTCACCATTTCCTAACAGACATATATCCATATCTCTTCATATTCTTTCCAAGTTTTAGTGATAAAGGCCTTCCAGATTAGTATGATGGGTTATGAGACTCATTATGTAATTACAACAGTTTTCCCTTCTGGCATCTTTAGAAATTTTAGTTTGCCTTTTAAAACACTGGCACCCCATATCCTTTCTTTCACTCCTGAGGACTATGACTTAAGAAAGAGAGTTGGTTTCTATAATATTTGCAGCAGCAAGTCCAAATGATGTTTTCTTATTGGAGATAAAAGTATCCAAATTAATTTTCCTGAACTGCAGATACTTACAAAATACAGTTAAATGTTTTCCTATGTGTCATATAAAAACATTTGGTAGTCTTTCAGTATTGAGGAGCCATCATTTCTAGCAAGCCAGGGGTGAGTATTAAAAGGTGATGTGAGTAGGTTAAATATCTCAAGGACATTTTGGGTGATGATGTGAATCGTGTGTCACTAGAGTCATCAGTTAGAAATGCTAAAATTGATGTTTGGTTACAATTCAATGGTACAAACATGGGAGCTTTTTGAAATCCCCTAAGGTATGAGGCAATCACATATAATAATGTGAAGGAGTTAGAAGGAGTGTACATTTAGCTGGTTTATATAGAAGGCTCAAATGTCTATATGGATTAATTAAGCAATCATACTTCAATTGTAACTATAAGGAGCTCTGATACATTTTGTTAATTCTTTATTTGTTCCCATTACATTTTTCTTTTTCTCTAATCTTCTTCTCCACAAATAGTCTTCTGAAATCTGTAAACAATATGATGAACTCAATATACCATTACATTATTCTTTTATCCTCAATTACAACACATTTCAGGTCTCCATTTTAATTTTCCCATCACAAGTGGTGTTTCCTAACATCTACCTAATATCTGCCTCAAGATTCCCCTGCTCATCATTCTCTGTATCAATACCTCAATTGTTTATCTCATATTACTGACAACTCTTTGCAAATATGTCCTTTTAGTTCCCCTTTCCTATTTTTCTTTATATTTGATAATGAGAGGAAACTATTCTGTCTTGTTTACTTTTCCATCCATAGCATTTATGATAGTTATTGATGTATCTATGAGATATAATGCATATTTGGTGAAGGAAAGAGTGAATGAGTGATGTTTAATCCCATACCATGAGCTTTCTCTGTGATTCACTAATTCTAAAGATAAGATCTGAGTTGCTTATAAAATTCACTGATTTGAAGCAAGGTATTTCTTAAACAAGATTATGTAAAATATTCCAAATTTTAAGGAGAGCTGAGCCTAAAATCTTTCCCTATGACTTTTTTCTGAAGTCATTTCAGAGAGAAAAACTGTTCACAGAAAAAATCACAACTTTGCCATAGATTTAGAGGCATTTTGAAAAACTGCCTGCCAATCAAGGTTGAATCAAATATTTTGATCCCAAATATTAAATAAAATATAGTTTAGAAATATTAAATAAAATATAGTATAGAAGAATGAAGAAGACCAAGTTCTATAATTAAAGGCACTTCCAGTCTTGTAGAAGAATCTGACAGTTACATATATTAAAAAAAAATACAATGCAAGCCCAAAGTTGACTATGTGTCATCATAGTATTTATAAAGAAC